>NC_083463.1:18373139-18480639 GCF_030014155.1 Tachysurus vachellii | reverse complement strand
CTTTTATTATTCCACAAGTACTTTTTGTGAAGGTAAAAAACTGCATTGTTTTTTCACTAGCAAAGGTGAACTAAGAGGTTATTATCATACTGTAAAGATAGATCAAGAATAAATATTTATTTACTGGAGATTTTTAGTTCATTTTACGGTATGATTATAGTTGGTTTCATCTTAATACAGAAGAAAATACCTTGGAATTAAAATTAATATATTTGGCAATTTAGATTTTGAAATAATTAATTCTTTCACTGGTTAAAGGTGCACGTTTTTACTATTACAAATAATGTAGAAATTTGAGGCACATGATGATGCATAATTCAAATTTGATCAAAGCAGAATCCTTTATTATTATGTTCAACCTTTCCTGTCAAAGATTTTATAGACCTGCTGCTGCTGCTGCAAAAAAAAATAAAAAAATCTAGGAGCTTTTTTCCATCAGGATTAAGTTGGAAATTGAATTGGTTTCCATGGACAGATAATGTAATAGTTAATGTTAGATACTGTTTACTGCCCAAGGACAGTCTGACCAACAGTGCTTATAAACTACTTAGTCTGATTCACTAACAAAGAATAGCCTGAGGGGCAAAAATATGTTTCCGCAATCATTCTGTTCCTGGGCATTTAGGTTTAAAAAAAAAAAAGAATAACATCAACGGTCGAGGAGTAAATCATGTCAGTGTCCCTGTATGGAATAAAATATTAGGATTGTATACAAAATTGTTGAATGATTCCTTTTAAAACAATAATTACATTTTGATAAGTCACTGTAAAATTTTTAACATTAGTGTGTGTGTGTGTGTGTGTGTGTGTGTGTCTGTGTGTGAACACATCTTTTTAAATGCATGAAGGAGGGTTTGTGAAGGCTCTTGCATGGGTTCCTTAGTTGGACAGTTGGACTGGAAAATGAACTGGAGTCATTTTTTTGGAGGGAGGGAGGTAGCACTCGCTCAACAGAGAGTGAATTTCAGTCACTGAAGTGGAACGGCTCGGACAGAAGAGTGTGTTTTGTCACTCAAGACGCGCCTGCAGGGTTGAAATGAGGGAATCTGTGTTTTGTTTCATGTGAATGCTTCAATAATACACAGCAAAATGCAATACTGGCCATCTATTTTGAAACCACACACCAGCATCTAAGCAGGGTTTTGCTGGAGGTTTTGTTCCTCACAATATTAGGTGTGTAGAAATAAGTTGCCTGTTGTCTATCATAGCAGCACAAGGATATAAATTAATAATGCAGAGACTGTGTTTGTGTGTGTGTGTATGTGTGTGTGTGTGTGTGTGTGTGCGTATGTGTACATTTTTGGAAAGGAGCTCGGGTCTACACTCATGTGGACAGATTTGGCCAGATCTGAGTCTTGTGTTGCTTGCTCCTCACAAGTCCACTAGTCTTTCATTATTTGAATTTCTCTCTCATTCTTACTCTTAAAAATCATGCAACACTCTGTCCCTCTTTTTTATTTCTTGCTTCCTTCCTCTCTGTATTCATTCCATTCATCTCTTTTTACATCTGACACTTTATTTCTTTCTTCTTATTTCTTCCAGGACTGAAGTCTCCTCTCTAACCCTCTGCTTTCTACAAAAAAAAAAACAACAACAACAACAACAACAAAAAAAACATCATTAATCTCGCAAGGATATAGAGCATGTATTCAGAAGTAAAGGTGTTCCATGCATAAAATATGCTGGGCTTCTGTCTCACTGACTGACACATTGTAGAGAATCACTGGAGATGCATGGAAGCAGAGTGTACAGCTGTACCATCACATAACATTCCATGTACATAATACACTGTATATATATTTCTGCATGTCATAGAGACACTGTAAACCTATATGCACACTCACTCATCAAAATCTACCTTAGCTATATGGGTCTCAGTTGACAGAGACTAGAATGAGGCAGGAACAATATGTGCAAATTGCACCGATGTCTTTACTTGCATACGCATTGCTCTTTCTGGTGATAACTGCAGGTAGAGCCCTCAGCTGATTCTCCAATCACTTTCAAATAATGATCAAATATTGTGCCCAAATAAGGAATGAATCAGCCAAATGTCCCATCTTCTGTTCCTGCTCAGCCACTGAGACCTACATAACTGCAGGCAACAGGCAAATTGATATTACATGTCTGTTTTTCAAAGTGTACCCTGCGGAGCCAAGCCAATACAAATGAAAATACAAATAGAGTGTGCGTGGGTGTGTGTGTGTGCGTGTGTGTGTGAGAGAGAGAGAGAAAAAGAGAGAGAGATAGAGAGAGGGCAAAATACATCAAGTAAACTGAGGCACATGATTTTCTTATGGATTTTGAGAAAGATTCATGCAACAGAGCTGCCATATGTCTACAAGCTATATGAAGTCCAAAAGACTAATGCAGCCCCTTTTATTTATAAAAAGTTCCTGAGCAGAGTAGAAGACTTCAAACACCTTACAAAAACACATGGGAGTAGCAATGTGTTGACTCTCTTGTATCCATCTGGGATACATTTTAAATGTGTTTAAAAAGGTCAAATATTTCACACAGTCTGTAGTTTTCTTTGTTATAAATTGTCATACTTTTTGTGAGATGGATGCTATCTAGGAGGCACAGCTGAATCTCATAGCGATGTTAAGTTCTCTCCAACGGAGCAATTAGTGCTACCAAAGAGAGATCCTCCTGAATACATTGCTGTACCTCAATAAACCTCCTAGACCCTGTATTAGCTTCCAAAATCATGGCTACCATTGTGAAATATATTGTAATATTTAAAATGCAACCACATATTGTACACTTATATAGCACTTCATTCATACAGGCCAGCAGCTTTGGGTAATGTTCACGTGAGCAATTACTGTAGAATGGGGTGATTTTGACCGTGATATGGTTGTTGGAGCCAAACAGGCTGGTTTGAATCCTTCTATCACTGCTGATCTCCTGAGATATTCATGCACAGCAGTTCTACAGTTTACTCAGAATGATGCAATGAAGAAAAAAACATCCAGTGAGTTGCAGTTCTGTGAGTGAAAATTTCATGTTGATAAGAGAGGTCAACAGAGAATGGTCAGACTGGTTCAAGCCAATATAAAAGGTTACAGAAACTTGGATAAGCCCTCTGTACAATTGTGGTGCAGAAAAGTATCGCATAATGCATAGCATGGCAAACATCACATACCATATCAGGTTCCACTTCTGTCAGCCTTTTATACTGATCTGAGCCTATCATAGGCACAGACTCACACAATCTAGGCAGTTAAAGAATAGGAAAAAAAAATCATGTTTCCCAGTTTTAAACAGTCCGGTCGGTGCCCATGGTAGCCTCACATACATTTCATGGATGGATTGAAGTGGAACCTGATGTAGACTTCTGCTGTTGTAGCTCATCCATTTCAAGGTTCAATGTTTAGTGCACGAGTGGAGATGAGTGATTATTTGAGTTACTACTGTATATACTTCCTGACAGCTCAAACCACTCTGGCCATTTATGCTATAAACTCTAGAAACTCTAGATCAGCAGTTTATGAAATACCCAAACCAGCTCACCTGTACTAACAACCACGCAACAGTTAAAGCCTCTGAGATCACTTTTTATGGTATGGGGTAACTTATATAAATGTGCAGGTGTACATGTGTTCCTAATAATATGGACAGTGAGTGTACATACTGTACATACATACATACATACATACATACATACATACATACATACATACATACATACATACTTACAGATGTGTATACATATCTTTTCTATTTGCATAATCTCCAGTTCATCTTTAGTCTAGGAAACATTCTATATTATTATATATGAAAGATGCCCAGTTCATAGAAAACTTATTTTCTCTAAAAAAAATTCTTAAAAAAAAGAAAGACTCAGTTTGCATCTAGACATTAAGCACAAGCTCTGAATAAGAAACAATGGAAAATTACACTCCATTTTTTCAGGTTCTGCATAATATTAAAATGAAAATCACTTAATATTTAATACATGTTTATTCATCTACGGTTTGTAATTCGCTCATGCATTAATGATGGTTTATGGGTACATGTGGTTTCTCAAAGTAAATAAAAAAGAACTGCAAGAAAAAAAGGAATATATGTTAATGAATATTGTTCAAATATGTCATTGTTTTAATTGCACTGTATGTACTTGACAAATAGCTCTCTCTGATGTCTAAAAATGCTTGCTGCAGCTTTTATAATTTTTTAGTGGTTTTTTTTTTGCAGAAAAATACCTTACCTTGAATTGGTAAGACTGCAACCACATGATTGTTCTTATAAACTACTACAAGTGAAGACACAAATATAATAATTTTCTATGACAGCTGAACTCACATTTGAGGCAATGGCTGAATGCATGTTTTATGATATCACCTGAAGCAAATCTATGAAAAACTGGTGGCAATTTTGAAAGATTGCAAGCTCCTCTGAATATCATGTAGTTTGCTTAATTTTATGTACATTTCTGCATTTTCTGAAATCATGGAGAGACTAAATAATTGTCCAAGTATATATTTAAATAAGTCAGTAAATTAACTTGACACAACATGAGAAGGTTCTCATGAAGAACAGAAGAGTTTAAGAAATCTCACAGTTTCTGGCTAAGCACCAAGCCGGAAGACCACAGTGTGAATATTTGCCAGTGTCCAAAGTTTACATGCATCATAATATCCTATTCTGAGCTTTATACTTTTTGTACCTGTGGGAACATTTCTCTCTCTTGTGTGGCATGCCATGCAGTTTACCATGTTCAGCATAGACAGAAAGAATCAAGATGAAATTCTCATCTAAATCCATACAACTGTGGCACGTCATCTCATAAAATGTAAGCTGAAGGGTGGAGCAGATGTTTGAAATAAAATGGTTCCTAACAAGCTCCCTAGCTGTTTGAATTCTGAAGCAGTCACACCACTGTGGTGCTCATTAAATTGCTTACAATTGTGTTTGCTCTCCTTTTCACGTAACCTTACTACCTGTCCATCACAAAAACAAATTATATACTAAGTTGTGTACTTCTCCTTTACAACCTCATGACCTAAACGCAATACCGCTAACACGTACAGACATACCTTTTTTATCGGCCTCAATTTGTGTCTGCTGATCTGTTTAACCTATCAAGCATTTCAAAACATTTAAATGATCTAATTTTCCTACATGAATGCAACACAACAGATATGGGAAGTGTTCTATTTTAAATAAATATCAACTATTTTATTTAAATAAATAATAGAATTAGATACCCTTGTTAAAATGGCTGTTTTTTTTGTGATGTAAACAATGAAACTAGGCAAAACATGTCCAATTCCCTTCTATTTTGTTTGTGAAATGTCGACCAACAAAATTCAAGTGAAAACTTTTCAGGAAGGAGAAGGAAATAACTTACAATAACTATCAGTTGTTTCTGTAGGATTTTCTTGACACCTTGGTTTCTTCAGGCTGCTGAAGCCTTGGAGCGCTTACAGAGTATGTACAAGATCTTATTGTTCAAAAGTATTGATCAGGAGAGGGGTCCAGAAGAATTTCCAAAACACTATTTACTGTATCAACAAGTTTAGAAAAATAGAGCACCAATAGGACTAGAACAGGTCATCCCTCTAAATTTGACCAAAGAGACCTGCTGCTACATTTAAAGTAGCTGTAGGAATATCTGGCAAGCACTGGTCAGTCACTGCATCTGATAATAATCTTTTACTTCCATTCAAAGATCTCCATACCCTTGGTAAAGCACGGTGGTGGCAGCGTCACACAAATAAGCTACTTCTCTTCAGGTGGATTTGAGGGTCTTGAGAAGAAAGAGAGAGCGTCATGATAGCTACAATTATGAATCTATTCTAGCACAAAAAGATTTTGATAGGATCTGGGCTCTAATTGGGCCATTGCAAAAACACTGATCTTCTTAGAAATCAATTTCTTTGATTTGTGCTTTGGATTGTTGTCATGCTAGAAGGTGCTTTTTTTTTTTTTTTTTTTATCAAAAAACCTTTGAATAAATTGAGAAGTGCTGTGCACAGGAGATCCAAAATTGACTCTCCATGATATATTAAAAGCAAAATGTGTAAGTAAATAAGTCATTTATTAAATATCAAAATTGTGCACCAGGATGTAAACAAGCAGCACCATAAAAATCAACACTAGTATAAAACTACTCTACTCTATGTCAATATAATATGAATATTATGAAGTGTTTATGTGGACAGCTGTTATCAATTCAATAAACTAATCCAAATGTAGGCACATATGATTACATTGAAAGACTTATGAGGGAAACGGCTCTTGGCCATCCATTTGGTTGACATCTGATGCCTGGTTGAACAGATGGATGTTGACCAACACATGGCAGGTAATGGATATTAAACAATACAAAAGCAAATACAAAGTCTTAATATAATGCTAAATAAGCTTTAATGCTTGTTACCAGTGTACTAGTGTTTCATTCTATTGGTGGAATGGAAATTGTCTCATCAGAAATTTTAAAATCAGTATAAACAAATGAATTATTTTATGCAAGTCTGTTTATAAGTCAGGCCACTGTTGGCTTTCAGTGTTAGATGTTTTTACCTCTGTTATGAACAAGCACTTGGGGAACAAGAGAGTAGAGTCTGATATCACTGTTTATTTTGAAGCTATGAACATTTGTGTAATTTTATTTTTTTGGAATATTTTTATGAATATATTTCCCCAAGTAAGCTAGGTAAAAAAAATATATTCTGAAAAATATGAGTTTTACATATTTCATATAACTTTCATATAAGCTTTTAAGCAACACTGTGGAGTTTAATAGGACACAAAAATTCAATATACTTAGTGTGAAATAAAAGTCTGGCATACCTGCACCCCAAAACAACACTGAAACTACTGTGAGAAAACAAAATTCTCAAAAAAATTCTCAAAAAAAAGGACATTTCTGGCTTCAAACTCTATTGAAAAGGGGAGTCTTCAGTACACAACCCAGAGAATTTAAAGGGAATTGAAAAATTTGATATGGCATCTTTAGTGTATTGCTTAAAAAGTGTATACTGTACACCTTACAATACATTACAGGAACAGGCTCAGTTCAGTTATTCAGTTAACTGCAGTGTTTCCGCATATTTTTAAAACTAAAAAAAAAAAACTCGAAATATTAATTGAGTTAATCATTTTATATATTAATTTGTGATCATTTTCATAAAAATGCCATTAAATGAGTTGACTGTACAGTATTGCCTATATATGAAATATTTTATACAGGGTTGTGGAACATCATTTCTTACCGCTGGTTCTAATATTACAGCTTTATTACCTCTCTGGTATTAATAACAATTTATTAAATACTTAAAATTAACTAATAATTCTTTCCTTTTTGTAGACATACAGCATAGCCCTGATGGAATTAAGGCTAAAATTTACAGTGCTAATTTCTAAATGTGACATATGCTGAAGGAGGAGAAGTATTTAAATCCTCAGTGTGTAAGAGCTGAACCAGCAGCACAGGCTAAAGTTTAAGTGGTTGCAGTTTTGCGTTTCTCTCTCTGGTCATTCTGAGAAAAGCCATGGCAAATGCACCACATAGCCCTTGTGTTGTTTCTCTGTTTCAATTTTTATTTATTTGTTCATATTTGTTACTAGAATTCTAGCATTTTGACATTATGCTCCTTATTATTTTAGGTGTCATTCTAAAATGTCTGCTTAATTTGTCTTTTTCACATCACTCAAAAGTGCAAGTTTCTTAGTGGATACGAAGACTCTAGCATCTGATATAAGATTGTATTTTAACAGGCTCTTGCTTGTCTTTGATAAGGACTCCTAGTAGCTGTGCAATAGGCAAGAATGACATTTTCATTTATTACCAATTTAAATTTCATTTGAAATTCAGAGTCGGTTGAAGGCTCTCTAGTGGACTTCAAAAAGTGCCGCCTGGACTCAATATTAAATAAAATGAAGAAACTGCGTGACTCAGGTCCTTGTGTGGGTGACCAAGATGAGATGTGCAGAGAAGAAATAGACAGGACAGTAACTCACTTAAACCCTCAGGCTGAAAGTGTTGAGAAGTTCTTCCTTTAGTGTCTTTGATCACTTCTATCTTCCTGGCAGACATTTCCTAAAAACTCCTATTTCATCCACCCCTGAGTTCACTCTGGTCTTCACGTCATTCTCTCCATATTTCTCCACATTCCCTTCCTCATCAACAACTTCTTGTTGTAATTAGCAACTCTTGCAACAGTGGCTCACTTTCACATTTCAATTGCTTTTGCCAGCTGATGTCTAAGGCCCTAATTGGGGTGTGAAAAGGTTGGGAAAATATGCTCTGTGGATTCGGATGCAGCTATTTTGGGACAGCAATATTGCCTGTATCACAGCATTAACTGTGGAGCATTTATGCTGTATATTTACTGTATGCAAATTTCGAAAAATTTAGAGCTCCAAAGCTGTTTATTAGCTAAACTGTGCAGAGAAAACTTTCAAAAGTGCATATGTGTGTGAAAGTAGTTACAGAGTGGCATGAGTAAAATGTTAATATATTTTAGAAGAAGAATGTTGAGTTTCCAAATACAGGCATAAGGATTATCTGCTTTTTAGGGACAGGTGGCTAATTGGCCATTAGAATGAATCTTTTTAGCCCACTTGGCACTGAACTGAATGAGTGATGAATGGCCAACATGATCTCACATATTACTCCTGTACATAAGGACCCAATTTCCTTATAAATTTTGACTGAAACCTGGTGACTGGATCGCCTGTGTGTCCCTGTAATGAGCAGTAGGGTAGTGGAGCTCCATGGGGTGTATCTCATTAATCATGAGAGTGTGAGAACTGTCGCTTCAACCCACATTGTTAAAGGAAAAATCCACCCTGGACGACTTGCACAAATTCATAATGAATATGTGATATTCAATGGCTTCCAGCATTTCTGAGTTGACTTTTGCTTAAAGCTTACCTACATTACCCACAATGATGTTCGACAAACTACTGCTAGTGGCACCGGTGGGAATTACTGTAAGTGCACTTTCCTGATTTTCTGAGCAGGAAAACTGACCAAGTTCCCAAGTCCAACATCAGCCTTTCCTCATCTCTATTTCCACAGCAGCTGTTTAATCATTTAGTTCATGTATCTCTCATAGCTCTGCTCAAACAGTTTGGGTTCCAAATCTTTGATAATACAGTAGTTCTCATATTGTCATACTGTATATCACTAATTGCCAGCGCTTGTTGCTGAACATGCTCAACACAATTTTAACTCTTCCATATTCACAAACAACCACTAGATTCTCAATACAACAACAAACATACGCCACCATCTAACAAATCAGCACCAGAATCACTAAGAAATATTTAGATTAAGATTTTACTCATTCAATTATGAATGTTACGTTCTTATGATACGTTCACCAATATAGCATCTCTCAGCGACAGAGCCACTCATATTCAAAGAGAAATGGTGACTTTTAGCAACAGGAGCAGACTGTCCGGCGCTTGGACTTTCGACAAGAGCTCACACACTGTTTCTGCCTTTATCTCGTATGATGTGCTGCATATATATGCTGGTGAATTATGTATACAATGTCTCTCCCTCACCAATGTTTTACTTTAGTGGAATGGAAACTGATTTGTTGTCAAATTTGGTATGTTTGTTGCAGCACTCATATTACTATGGGAACGAGTATTGTACACAGACATACACACAGACACACAATAATGCTACTCCTGCAGCTTGAGTTAAACTAATTGAGATAAATGTATATTTTCCCCCATTTTTCCATTTTAAAATATACTTTACTTGTATCTTTATTTATTTATTTATTTATTTATTTATTTACTTACTTATTTACTTTTTTTTTATTTGAGAGCAACTACATACATCAAAACATTCCTGCAGAACATTTGTGAGCCTTATCGTGTGTCTTATATATCAACACTTCAATTCAAAGTTCCTAATTAATGAATTAATTAATTACTAATTTCAACCCACTTTGTTGAAACAGCGCTCAATTAATTAATTACATACAAAGCTAAGCAAATAAGACAACGAGAGAGAGAGAGAGAGAGAGAGAGAGAGAGAGAGAGAGAGAGAGAGAGAGAGCAAGAGAGAGAGAGAGAGAGAGATTCCTCTGAGTCATGCCTTGCCTCGGTGCTGCTGCTGTAGATTTTAAATGTGTGATTGTAAAGCATAGTGTATGGTCATGCTCTCTGGCTCTGTTTAAAGCCCAGAGGATGAGTCAAAACTGAGGTCCAACTTTACTTAATCACATGGTCTAAGCAAGATTTGGAAAGGTTCCAGATGATTCTAGGGTGTTTGTGCACATGCCACAAGGGAAAAGCATAGAAAAATGGAGGAGGGTGGGGTGGGGGATCTCACACTTGGTAATCTCAGCCATACTCCTGAGGGAGCTGGTATCTTCAGGGGGCATCTTTTACTTGATGATCCCACTCATCACCTACCTCCACTCTCTCTCTCTTTCTGTACCTCTTTCTCCCACCAAACCTCTTGGGATCTCGTTCCTACCTGTCAGTGTTTCTGCCTGTGGGCGGCTGTAACAGGGAAGGGAAGGGGTGCCAGGCTGTCACCGTGCCCGCTGGAGGAGTCACCTTTCTGGGATCTGAATCCTAATGAGGTAGAGAACAAGGGGGGGAGACAGATGGGGATGAGTGCAGGTCTGACAGGCCAGCATGCAGCTCTGCTGCAAGATTATTTTTGGTCATTTATTACTATAGACGCTTTAAGAGGTTGTGCCTAACTGTTTGCTTAGAAAAAAAAGAACAGAAGTGGTCTGCACACAGTCATAGCATGCACACAAATGATACAAGCACTTAAACCTGAATAAACAATGGGGTGAAAGAAAAGGAGATTGAGGAAGGAGTGTTAGTATGAGTGGACCCTATAATAATAGTAATATATGTTTTTATTTTACAATTTTGTTCTCTGGAGACAATAGGGTGCTTTGAATTTTACCTTCTCTGGTTAAAATGGCTAGCTTAGGTACAGAATAATTTACCTACAAACATTCTAATTTACCTAGAACATTCAATAATTATTTCAGTGTTTTTAGATTTATACATATTCTTATGCCACACACACTACTGGTAGTAATATTTATGTAAACACTCATTTATCATTGATCATAACATCACACTTTCAGAACAGTGCAGAAAAGTTACTTTAGCAACTTTACGTCTTAACCTTGTTAACCGATCCATGCTGCATTGCTCTCTATAATTACTGTTTTGAATTAGAAAAACATAACTAGATGACACCTTTGTCCAAGAATTTTCAGTTTTACTTTTGGTTTCACTTGGTCTGGCGCAAATAAAAAGTAACAAACCACAAAAAGGGAATCTTTTGCATGTGGGGGTCAAGGACAATTGCTCTTTCCTCATGCTTCCTGACTGATTTGGGTTTAGTTTGTGTTTTGTTAGGGTCCTTGTCACTACATGTAGCAATCAATGAGGCTGCACAGGTAATCCAACTCCACAAGGATGGCACATCTATGCATACTGGCACAAGGAGGTCTGCTGTGTCTCTGAGCATGGAGGAGATACCAGGAGTGAGACCGGTATGTGAGGTGTGCTGCCAGAACCCTTTAAAATGACCTCCAGCAGGTCACTGGTAGACATGTTTCTAACCAAACTGTCCATGTGTGTGGCAAAAGACCCTGACATCTTCTAGTAAGACCTGTGCTCACAATGGAGTCCCATGCAGCTTGAATTGACATTTGCCAGAGAACACCAGAATTGGCATGTCCACCATTGGTGCTCTGATCTCTTCACAAATGAGAGCATGTTTACACTGAGCACATGCAACCTTGTGCTGGGGCAGTTGGCCCTGGGTTCTTCATAGTACAAGACGATGCCTGGCCTCCTGTGGCCAGAGTGTATAGGCAGTTTCTGGATGATAAAGGTATTGATTCTAATTGAGAACCTCAGACCTGAATCCAATTGAGAACCAATTGAGAATTGAGAATATATATATATATAAAATTAGACTCTTTATTCACAGTGGAATTTTGCTGCTTGATAAATGCTGGTAGTCTTGGTCTTTATTATCATAAACATGAGGTCAGCAGAATGGTAATGCATATTTTCTGATTAGACATTTCAAGTATCAACCACTAAGGCACACTTTTTTCTTTTTGTTTTAAGCAGTCATTATTCAACCATGCAATATAGAGCAGCATTGATTGTTGCAAATATGTTCAAAGGTGTGTTAAAAAAAGTCAGTTAAAGATTCGCTTTTGTTGTAAACATGTAACTGGTGTTGACTAAAGCAGGTCAGACGGCACTCATCTTGTGTCATATAGTGCTGTAAGCCGTATCACTCACACCAAGATAGCTCGAGGACAGCTCACCGGAGACCTGGGCCTTCTGTTTGGACTGAAAGAACGGATTTCCACTAGATACAGCCAGATAGAGCGAGTGTTAATATTTGATGTGTCCCCTGGTTTTTGCAGGACACTCTTTGGCCTGCTTGGTGTATGCTGTACTCTTGCACTGTCCTCACATTATGTTGATGCAACTGTGGATTTAATCCTGAAATTGTGGATTTAATCCTGAAACACTATTTTACTGTTTATCTGCAAAAACAGGATTTATGTCAGTTAAAACTTTGCAATAATTCAGGGCATTGCCGAGCAATCATTCGTCATGTAGTTTATCCTGATCAGGACTACAGTGGATACAGAGCATGGGAAATATGTTCACAAGGGGGGAAAATATACAAATGGTGGAATGCCAGTCCATTTCAGGTACACATACACACATAATTCAGTCTTCCCAAAACACCTTGCATGTTTTTGATTATGGAATGAAGCCAGAGGAAACCTATCTGAATATGTAGAGAACACATAATACAGTAACCCAAGCTCAGGATCAAACCAGATACCCTGGAATTGTGAGGTAGCAACACTATATATAACACTAATAGACCTAGCACTTTTGTAATATAGGAAAAGACCATTTTATTTAGCATTACGGCCGTGTTAAAATTATTGCTTTCAGGTTTTTTTTTCAATTGTGACTTTGAACCTCAACAGTCCACCACCACCACCATCCACAACATGTTTCTTTACTTATTGTGTATGAACGAGTGCCTTCTGAGTCAGAAAAGGAGATGGGAGGAGAGCAGGGTTCCATCATGCGTAGGTATATGTGAGAAAATTGTGCTCATTTGTCCCAGTGTTGCTTCATTTGTGTGAATGTTCCTAAGAGAGGGAGAGTGTGAGAGAGAAGCCAGCTCTGTCCATTATGGAGACATAAGTGCATACTTGTGTCTATGGACATCTGAATATCAGCAAATAATTATCCTAAACATGTTCCAGCATGACAGTATTCCCGTGTCCAAAGTGAGCGCCATAAAGACATGGTTTGTGAAGGATGAGGTGGAAGAACTCAAGTGGTCCTAACAGAGCCCTGACCTCAACCACCTGGCTTCCTCACCTGACATCAGAGCCTGAACTATCTTATGCTATTGTGGCTGAATGAACACAAATCCCCAAGACCGTGCTGCAAAATCAAGTGATATGCCTTCACAGAAAATTTCAGGTTATTATAATAGTAAAATGGAGGAATAAATCTGTATTGGGATGTTCAACAAGCACATATAGGTGTTCTGATTAAGTGTCCACAAACACATAAACTTTTGGCCATGTTGTGTATAATGCAATATAATTTAGTATCAATTGCCAGTGTATGTAATGTATAAAGCCTGTATTTATCATATCTGAATATATAGTTGTCTCTTGAGTATCTTCGATTTGTTAAAATATAGCACTTACTGTATAGTTATAACACTTGTGTTGTAAAGGACAAAAGCATTAACATTGACGTGGTTTTGCCTGTTCCTGAGGTCTCCTGTTTTTTGCATAAAAAAAAAAAGCCCTGTCATTCGCAAGGGGGCGATGAAGAGCTGCTGTATGTGCGCCCTGTGGCAATGGAAACGCAGAAAGTTTGCGTGTGTTTTAAGCAGGAAGAACCTGGGCCTTCTACTGATTAGAGCAAACTGCCCCCAGTCCATCTGTGCTAATAAGGACCTGGGGCGGCCACCGGGGTAAATGTCCCTGCCTCGGGTAGCTCTCGTTAGCGTCTATTTAGTGTAGAAATCTCCCCCCCCCCGTCTCTCTCTCTCTCTCTCTCTCTCTCTCTCTCTCTCTCTCTCTCATGAACTTTGGTTGTATAGCTGTTACAGCAGTTATAAGCTGTGCATGTTTTTATATCTTGGTACAGAACGAATGTCCCCACACGGATAGCAATACCGAACGGACTTGACATTTGTCTAATTCGAACAAGGAAAACATATTAAAACTGCATAACTGCATTACATCAAAAGTTAAAGATGCAAAAGTTTGAGAGTTAATGTTAGGCGTAGGTTTAAATATTAATAATTATTTTTGCGATTTAATAATAATGTTTTATATATAAGTATTAATAATTATTGCGATAATTATAACAATATAAGGATAGTAAAACAAAGGTGTGTGTGTGTGTGTGTGTGTGTGTGTGTGTGTGTGTGTGTGTGTGTGTGTGTGTGAGTGAGTGAGTGAGTGTGTGTGTGTTTGTGTTTGTGATGTGCATGTGTGATGGTGTCTTCACATGGGATTCACTATCACACCGGAAATGTGTGAAATTACACATGGTGGGGGAAGAAAAGAACATTTGTACTCGTAATTAGTCATTTTAATTCGCAACTCGCAATAATAATAATAATAATAATAATAATAATAATAATAATAATAATAATAATAAAACAAACAAATAAATAAATGAATAAATGAATAAATAAATAAATAAATAAATAAATAAATTTAAAATTAAGCAAAAGTACGCAGTAGTTGATCCATTCATTTTTCTAAAAAAAAAAAAAAATGGGGGAATTCCGTTTGGTCAGTAGGACTGTGCTGTATGCAGAGCATTTCTGTAAAGAAATCACATTGTGTTTATGATGCATATTAACAGGAGAGGCGAATGGCACGCGCGCGTCCGGGATTCACACTCGCGCGCCGGGAAGAGAAAACCAACCACTCGACCTGTTGGTATTCACGTCCATATCAGACTGAGAGAGCGCGGAAGAGTGGAGAAGGACATGCAGGAGTAGTTACAAAGAGAGAGAGAGAGAGAGAGAGAGAGGGAGAGGGAGAGGGAGAGGGAGGGAGAGAGAGAGTGTGTGTATCTTTTTAAACACCACTCAGTAAGAGGTGGTCATTGGTGTTTCAGGACGCACTGATCACCTCACACTGTTTCTCTCCTGTACCAGAAGTTGCCGCCGCTTTACGCGCAAACTTTTCCCCTTGTCACCACAAGTATGGATATGTTTTATCCATGTTTTCAGGACTTCAGACGCTGAACCGCCCTGGTTCATTCAGTACTCGTCCCATATTCTGGCTCCCAGTTTCCTCGGGAAAGCTATTTGTCTTTACTATATAGCCTGCGTGTGTGTAGCGTATTGTTTTGGTTTGCGTGCGCTGAGTGTGTGCGCTGTATGTTCACTCCACGGGACTAAGCGCTGTCGGAAGGTGCGATGAAGCTGCTCGCCTGGAGTTTGCTGATCCTGAACCAGTGGATTCTGCAGAAGGTAATAGTGAAATCTCTCGCTTTAGACATCATACTGAAACACGAGTAACGCATATTTGAATGCCACCTGCACAGGGTTGTGCTCATAATATCGGGGTTGGATTTGTAAGCTTACATTTGTGAAGAAAGCTCATTGTTGACAAATCAACTTTTCACCCTCGTGGCCATCGGACACTCAGGACTCTTGTTCTTTCTTTTCGGGTTCATAGACATTAGTGTTAATAACCAAATCCTGTCTCTATGGGGCGAGTCTTGAGGCAGCACTTTAACTAGGACTGTTACAGTGACAGCTGAGACAATTCCACCAGGATAAGAGCTGAATCCTTTCTTTTTTTTTTCCTCCATACGAACTAACTTTTTTATTTATTTTCTTTCTAAATTCGAGCGCACGTGACGCCTTCATTCCTCTTTTCGCTTTCGTCTCATCAGTCATACAATCAGCAACTCTTTCATTTTCCTCTGAAGTTGAGCATGTACTTGCCCCGAGCTTGGTTTATCTCCATTATCGTCATTTACACAGAAGAGAGTTCGCTCACTGAAGTGTGTGTGTGTGTGCGTGTGTGTGCGCGTGTGTGTGTGCGCGCGCGCGCCTGGCTGTCTGCCTGTACATATTCTGCTCTTTAACTTTTACACATGCTGTTCACAGAGTGCGATATTTAGTTCTCTAAAGCTTATTTCTGTATACTGACCTTAATAAGTGTGTAATAAGTGTGTAATGACGGGTTTATTCAAGCGTGTCATATGGCATCCATACACAACCCCTCATACTTTCACCCCCAAGCAGGTGTGTGACCAGTAATCTCATTTCCTCCCATTTCTATCTTCAGTAAGTTGATTAGAAGCTTACTACACACTTAGTTTGTTTATTTCTATCATTCATGTTTTATGAAACCTAAAAGCATTTCTCTTAGTTGCATATGATGCTTTGAAAATGTCAGTTTTAAACTTCATGCTGATTTGTTGCTTTCAGGTGCTAAAAACGCATTTTGTCTTCCAAATTCTGTCTTTTCCCATGTGTAATGTGGTGTAAAATCATGTTGCATTAAAACACTCACTCTTGTCTATATAGCGATGCGATGCTTCCTTTGCAAAAGCAAAATAAATAAATAAATAAATAATAATTTCTCATGTACGCTGGCCTTCTGCCTTCAGCATAAAATCACTGCTGATTTTTACAGGAAATGTTTGCAAAGATGTTTTTAATATTAGACTGACCCTGTTTTATAGCTGCTATTTTTACACTTCATACAGCATCATATTGATGATCCTATTACCTTCCAGTGTGAGTGTGATCATTTCATCATGACCTGCCTGTAAATCTGCAGCCTTGTGTCGCAACCTTGTCCTGCCATCCAGACGGCATGCAGAAATATGAGCCAGCGCATCATGCCTCAACATATTAGTGCCCTTATTCTGTCTTCATCAAACATGCGATTGTTGTGCGGACCAAGAAACTCACTCCTTACATAATAATTTTCCAATGTTCAGTAGCTTAATAATCTGAAATCTGTGCTTATTAAATGTCCTATTACTGCACTTAAGAACATGAAAAGTAGAAGGGAGGGAATGAGACAGAAGAGAGAAATCTATGCACCGTCACCTGCTGTGCGGTCTGTATTTCCATGTTTGATTTTATTCTCCAAGCTGAATAATTTAAACTCACTGTTAAGAGCATTTCTGAGAAAAACGTTCTTTGTATCCGATACTAATATGCGATTCCAATCCAAAGTACTCAGAATGTACTCAGCAGGAGTTATGCCTCCACCTCCTCAACAGAATACAGCACATCTGATCACATTGACCTTTGAGATTTCTAATCAAAGCTGGATGTGATTATAACAGAAACACTTAAAAATGCTAAAATAAATAAATAAATCATCTGGCAGTGTATTCCATTAATATTAATTCATGTATCCTCTGTATAATGATGAGTCAAATTCATTTTAAGGTTTTAGAAATGTTTCTTACGTCTCTGTTGAACATCCACCAATCATGACATTCTGTTGTCTTATTCTGACATCATTCTTCGAGTGCAGTATACATACTAACGGCATCTGATGAATCAATAACTAAATCTATAGTGGTGTTGAGAATCTACTGCTATAATTACGGCACAAATGACAAGTAAAAAATTTCAGATCATATTAAAGGTCTGATTTTTTTTTCTTTTCGTGTTTTTTTAATCGTGTGTTGTGCTGTACCTATATCGTTGAGTGACATTTAAACAGAAAAGGAAATTCGCCTACTGCATCCTCTGGAGTAAGTTCTTGGATTGCCTTTACTTAGACACATGCTTGTAATTCTGCCTTCAGATTTGGAATAGATGACAGATTACTGTCCCTATGTTGCCTCCAGAAAGGAACACATTTTTTTCCCACCCAATGTGCTGCCTGCTGAAGAGTGTAATAATATTTTAAAGTGACCAGTACACACACACCCACTATATATAATTATATATATATATATATATATATATAATATACATATATACACATATACATATATCCACATATACATATATACATATATAGCCATGTATCCTGTTAAAGTCCATCGCACCCTTGTGACAGCTTCATGCTCCAGCCATGAGGATCCTTTCGGTATGTTCTTCTTTTCTTCTTTTATCAAAGTCAATCTTAAAGGCTATCTGAAAAAAAATTGTAGTTTCAGTAATAATTAGTGTTTGTTAGTGTATCTCCTTTCATTTAACCCGTTTGTATGACATTACATTTTTGATTTAGGAATTGCCAGCTTATGGACATCAAACATTTATTTAGATGCATTTCAGCTTCTTAGTTTATTCAGGACTCCAATCATCTGTATTTGAAGATCAGTGCTGCTGAGTGTGTGAGAACATGTCAGTGAATGTCAGTCAGTTTGCTTTCAGCCAGAAGAGATTTCCACTTTCTATGCTAGTGAGATGCTGGTCATACAGCTGTGCACAGTACAAAGAATGTTTTATTTTTTTGTGTCTGTATCTTGCAGGAGTCTATATCGACCGGTGCAAGCAGGCCATTGTAAAATGGTTGTCAATAAGTGTCGCTTGAATCCTGTTAAGTAATGACGCAAGCCCTAATTAAACATAAACTAAACATTGTGGGTTTTATATTTTTTGTTAATAATACTAACTGTTACAAACAAAAAGGTGCTCTTGATATGCGATTATTGGTTTATTTATAACATAAATTACAAATGAACTGTGGGGCAGATTTAAACAGTTTTACAGATTTAAAAAAAAACAAAACGATCGAATAACAAAAAGACAAATCGGTCTAGTAGTTCTCAATTTAGTAAAGGTGGTCCAAGGTTTCTGCCTTGAGCATGTGTATTTATTATACTTACTGTTACTATGACTGATGCTGCCTGTAGATATAATTGTGATGGGATCCAAAAAAGCACAGAGTCAAATGCAGTAGCATTCCAGCTCCAGCTGATCTCTCTGTAAACACATGTGCTTCTGCACTCAAACTCAAAACACACCAATCAGGTGTTTTGATCCGCACTAACCCATCCAATCAGGTAGTAACAATTATACGCAGGCCTCCTACCTGCTTGCGGGGTAAACAGATGTGTCTAATCTTTCAGTCGAAGTAGACCAGATCTCCCCAGGCAGCCAGAGAGAGAGAGAGAGAGAGAGAGAGAGAGAGAGAGAGAGACTACCAGGTTTCTACCAGGAATGCCCATGGCCTGATGCTGTTTAGTTTAGGGAGTGTGAGTCCCGAGGCTGGGAGTTGTGCCAAGGTTGGAGCATTTAAAACACTAAGGCTAGATCTAATCACTGATACGGTTCTACAATAACTCTTCTCGACATAAAGCATCATTGAAATTTTATCATTTATTTGAGTGTCTGTTTAAAGCCTTTTTTTCCCCCCTAAAACATCTTTGTTGCAATTTTTGGAGACCAAAAGGTGTAAAAACCGCCCCCGTTAATCCACATAATACAGACTTCCCTGGACCAAAAGCTGTATTATTATCAACTTACATTAGATTTTTTTTTTTTACACCTTTCTTATTGCCCAAACCTTTTGTATGCATGCTCATGTGCATATGTGTTTGCTTTCCACTCACCAGCTATAGCACACGTCACATAATGGATGGTGCGGGTCTCCCGGCTATCACTCAGCCCCCTGTTTATCTCATCTTGCAAGAATTACAACTCATGCACAGCGAGAGGGAACCCGAACAGCTTAGAATGTATAAAAAGGAATCTGAAATGATTCTCCTCCATACACTCTTCTCCTGAAATGCACTCAGAGTCTGCTACACCTGTGCGTATATCACCCTGAAAGGACAGGAGGTGGGAAAAGGATTACCTTGTCTCTGAACGAGAGAATGAGCGAATGAAAGAGTGAAGGACTGCTCCATAAGGAGGCTGCTAGGCTGATGACGAGGGGGGGAAGAAGGGGACAAACGGCCTTATTTATCGCCAAGCAATTACCAGTGAGGTATTTCTGCTGTAATGGCAGGAGGAAAATGAAACACTTCACCAGGGAACTGATAAAGGGACCTTATGATAAAGGGGTATTGTGCTTGGGTTCATCAAACTGCCCTCTATTCCTTTTTCTTTCCTGCTCTCTCCATCTCTCTCTGTCCGTCTCTTTTTCTCTGCCATGTTACCAGTGTGAGACATTGCGAGACAGTGAAATATGGAGCTAAAAAGGTCTCAGAAGCCCACCTCCTGCTAAGATGTGTATCTTCGCCATGTGCTGTTTTGCATGTGATAATAAAGCCACAGGGAGAGAGGGCAAAAGAAGGGACAAAGACAAAGATGGATTGATGGCCACAGAGAAGAGCAGGCAGAAGAAGAGAGATGGCGAGGAAGGAGCAGGTAATGGATAGGACAGAGACCTTAACAAAAGCAGAGAGATAGCATGAAGTCGAATGAGTCGAAAGAGATTTAAGCACCTCCCTAAACCCTAAATCTTTATTGTCTTGTATTCCGTCTAATCTGAAATAATAATTCAAGGAAATTAAATACAATTTTGAATTGTCATGTAACATAAGGAGTGTTTGTTCGAATTTGTGTTCTGGAGAAGCATGTTTTTGCTTGGATTTGTGAATGTAAAACATTTTGAGAGCTGCCAGTTAGCTTACTTTAGATGACTATTAACATATTACTTATTTCATGCATCACATAAATATAATGTCGGAAAATAATGGAAGTGAGCAACAAATGCAACAATGCATTATGGGCATTTGGTGCCCTCTAGGGCAGCGGTTCTCACTGTTGGGACTGTGGATACCCAGAACTCTGTAAGGCACAGCCAAGGGGTGCGAGGTTTTTTTTATGCTGTATAGCTAGGTAAACAAACAAACAAATAAATAAATGAATAAATATTGTATGCATTTAACTAATGTACATGAACTTATGTAATGAAATATATTTTCCAGGTAAATAAGGTCCCTGCCTGCATAAAGTTTAAGAAGTTTGAGTTTGACAGTTTTCTAAGCCTTCAGACACGGAATGGTTGCAAAATGGCAAAACTTCCTAAGTAGCTCACTATGTAGGATATTGTGTGCAATTTCATACACATTGTGATACAGAACCGTCCTGTTTCCTGCTTTTAGTTTCCCCAGGTCTGCTCTGACCATGCCCCTTGATAATTCATAACATCTGGTAATCATGATTAGTTTTATTGGGCTTTGTAATCTATTGGATATAAAGCCCCGGTCTTTGTTTGGAAGTCTTGCAGATAAAATGCATTTCTAAAATGTGAATTTTTCCTGTTCCTATTCAGTCCTAGATTCCTTCATTGTAGCCAGCCAAGTGGTGTTTGGACTCGTCATTTATAGATTACAAACATGGATTTGACACCATTGATCCCAACTATCTTTTGTGAACAAGCCAGTAAAGACACTTGGCGTTCACATCCAGCTGTTTTTGGCTCCCTGCTGTTCCCATGTTATGTCATTAAGTGAATGATCAGACATGAACAGTTGGAATTTATTTGAGACCCATTTCTCTCTTTACAAACCACAAGTCAGAATCTGATCCAAACAAATTGGACAGTTATTTGAGTTGACACTGCTGATTCGCCCAACTGACTATGAGAGAATGGTATAGTGTAACGTGAGGAAAAAGTGTGAAAGAAGAAAATAGTGGGCTGGTTTAAAATGTTTGCATTTAAATGAAAACAGACAGGTGGAAGTGGCGGTGATTAGTCCTAGTTAAGATCACATCTGTGTCCTAGTTAATGTGTCTCCACTTATTGGTGGTATGCAAGAAATGTGTGTCCAAATGTGTGTCACTTCCAAACACACAAGCTGAGAAATAGATCACTTCAGCAGGGACTTCACTTTCTATGTTTATTAGTGTGTTTAATCATATATGTGCATAGTCCACAAATCCTACAGTGGCTGGACAGTCTCTCACGCATTGCTAGAGTTGAGATTAGTGGAGCTGAGACTGGTGGAGCTGATATATATATATATATATATAAACAATATAATATAAAATATACTGTTATTATATTAAGGATATTATTGTCCCTTCTTTTATATAAATTGCTTTAATTGTTTCTAATTTGCATCAGGTTCAAGGTTTTTTGCTTCTGTGTGTGTGTGTGTTTGTGTGTGTGTGTGTTTTGTAGTCTGGTCGAGTGGACAGCCTTAGTTTTTTTCCATGTAGTGTGATTACTAGTGGCAAACCTGAAGCAGATATACAACTGTAGATTTTCATACAATAAAATATTAAGGAGTAATCCGAGAGATGCCGAATGCCATAACTCAGTAAAGCCCAGGTTTCGATGATCTGCACAAACTCACACACATATGAGTGGTACACACTCATGGATTAGTTTTATTTATTTATTTTTTGTCAGTTTTTTAATATATTCTCCCATGGCTTGAAAAGCATTCATTTGGACATGCATTTAATTTATTGAAAACAACATGAGAGGGGGGAGGCAGTGTTTTATGACCTGATGTAAACCACCGAGTATTAAGTACATTAAACTCAATAGCAGTAATAACAAATAAAGGATAGAAAATCAGCCTAGCAGAAATTTTATGACATATATAAACTTGTTATTTCTTTTTATAGACTGATTTTATATATATATATAAAAAGCATGCTTGGACATCAGTTTGTGGTTATGAGTGTGTGTGAGATCACACTTAGATACTTTAGTAGCTCTAGTTGGATAGGGGATGGTAGCTTTCAATGTTGAATAATATACACGCTCAGCTTGGTTTATTCTTAATTAGCTTGCTCGGAGGAGGGCAAGTGGGGGAGCAGTCCAAGACCTTCAACTGGATCCAAGTCTATCCAGAGGAGTCTCTCTATGCATAGATCAGGGAGAGAGAGAGAGAGAGAGAGAGAGAGAGAGAGAGAGAGAGAGAGAGAGAAAACAAGTAGTAGGCGTGTCTATTTCTTATCATATAAGTTCAAAAGTTTCAGTTCACATACTGATTTTGGTTTTAAATCTTACCTTGTTTTCTAGGCATGTACAGTGTATTTATAGGTCCATTTTTATTTAAGGAATTTACCCTTGAAATAAAGTATGCCAGCTACCTATGCCAATGTCTGTATCTGTATATATTTAGTGCACCAAATATCTGTAATTAGATTCAAGACATTTCAAAGTTTCGTTGAAACATTTTTTAATCTAATAAAATAGGCAATAAGTACTACAACATCACTGTGCTAAAATATGAGAGTAAAAATAAGGGAAAAATATTAGACATACAAGTACAAATACAAGAGAAATATCACACTTATGTCTGAATATCGCGCATATTGAGGGATATTGCACAGTTCGAGTTGTTCTTAACAGTTAACCTGTTTATTGTGTTATAAGGCTGTGACCTTACTTTGGTGGCTGTGAATGGCTCTGTAAAGTTTTCTGTTTGGTAGAAGCAATGGTTTGGGTCCTTGATAATCCTGGATACTCTTTTTAGGAAGCATTTTCCAAAAACTGCAAACTACTTACTTAGATTTCTTAATGTGTTATGTTGAATTAAGATGGAATGAAACCTGAAGTGGGTGTGGCCTAAACTGGAAATGTATTTTTTTTTTTTTATTTTATTAATATTTTATTCTTGAAAACTGCTTGGTCTGTGAATCCTGGTACTATATCATTCAATTTAGGTCGCAACTAAAAATGTGTGTGTGACTGTTTTTGAAATCTGGCTCAAACAGTTATTAATTTATACCACTGCGATCCTGACTAGCCCATTTCTAAGGTTGCTGTAGATGCAGTGCACAGTTCTGCACATTAATGTTAATAAATTTTGGTTTTGTTTGTCCTGCCAGCTTCATACTGTATGTGCCAGTCAGTCACAACCATATGAAAGTACACATCCGATACATATCTGTGTGTCAGTTTAGAACACATTATCTGATCAACCAGAATAATGTATTTATATTTGGTTTCAGCTCCTACTTTATCTCTATTATATGTAGATTACAATCCTACACATACAGCTCTACACTATGCAGTGGCTATTCATTTCACAGAGAATTCCTCAATTTTGGATTGAGATTTTTTTCCATCCCTGCCATCTTGACAACCTGAAAGTCGATCATGCTTCAATAACCACTGACTGGAGTGCAGTCGTTCAAGCATGTCAACCCACTCCCACACACAAGCTCAGCTGGATTGTCTTTGCCATTCCAGCTCTCCATATGTTGTCTCCAGCTCCAGCTACGTTTGTATTAGGTGTCCCTAAGGATATGTGTGTGTATGTGCACGTGTTCTCATACAGGTATCGGTATTGTATATGATAAAACCGACATTGTAGCAGCAGGAGTTTCCCATTATAAACTGACACGATGGGACTTCCACATGAGCAAGTCAGCCCATGATAGAGCATAAATGATGCCAAGCTCCAGTGCATCCACCCCATATCCTGACTTCTACACGACACACACTTTCCAATGACATAAAGTAATGTACCCTGATGAGAACATTGGAAAGTGTGTGTCGTGTAGAAGTCAGGATATGGGCTCTTAAATTAATGCACATTATTAAGTTGCAACCTGCCAAATCATCACTTGACACTTTTTTGAAAGGTCAAACGTTTTTTAGCTGTAGAATTGCTCGGCTGAAACTTAAAAAACACTGCTACCATGCAATGCATGGTAAAAAGAAGCCACATTCTACCTGCCTTGATGCCACTTCCCATAGGATTGCATGGAAAAAGTACTGGCAGTTTTGCTAGTGTGAAAGCAGCCTAATGCACCAATTCCATATATACTGGACGTTAACCTAAAGTGGCAATAAGCAGTATAAAGTAGATCTTGTACAGCCATATACCACAAGATTTACAAATCAATGATTACGTGTCAACACATTAAGCTTGTGAAATACACAGCAATAATTACTTACATGCAAATATTTGCATGTCCTTAATTCAAATTTCATTATAATGGTTTAATCTTTCAGTCAAAGCAATTTATGGACTCAGGATTATATTTTTTGTAATAATTCCATAGCAACAGTAAAATTCATTAAAACAATGTAGCTTATACAAAAAAAGAACCCACAATGTTCTACAGAGACAGTACATTTCCTGCCTGATGTGATATTTTCAGCAGATAACTCTCACGTCTCATTTGTGTCTGAGAGTGGTATTGACGACGAGCCAAGGAGGCCATTCATTCCTCTTGGGATTATTCAACAGTACAACTTCAGCTTGTAGATTGGATTTACCTCTTTGCCATTTTCTTCTTGGCTTCAGCATTCTTGAATATTCTTCTCTCCAACAACTCCAAAATGAGTCAGCAAGACTGTTTGCAAGACTCGTTTGCATTGTCTGTTACACATAGACTTGAAGTCAAAAATTTCAAAAGGAAATTTGCAGCATTTGTCTTTGGATTTTATATCATAGCTACTGAGATTACAGCTATCATGTCTGGATCAGCAGACAGAAAGGCAAGAAGTCTGACATTTATTATATCATAAATTTCATGTTCATGTTGTGAGCGTTCCACTTTGCACAACATGATGTACACAATACAAAATGGATATCTTATCATTTTCTCCCAGACTCTAACCATCACCTGTGAGGTGAGCTAGCAAGGCAGAAAATCAGGGTCAATCACTGATCTGGTAGGTAAGTTTTTATTTCTGTATTTTTTGTGTTTAAGTTGTTAGCAGGCACCAATGAAATGTGTCCCTCGGTCTGAATAAAACTGCTTTACAGGCCCTCTGATAGCAGTAAACGGTCTAAAGCATTTTAATAGAGGTGAATATTGACAGAGATTCAATTACCTCAGTATGCGCTGTTTATGGACTCCAAAAGTGAACATGATGGCCCAGCTTTTACTTTTCACACAGCCTTCCCTGGTCCCGTGATATTCACCGCCCACTGTCTGAAGACTTCAAGGCCAGCATGTGTAAATAGATGAGCTATGGTAAGTCTTGGCTTTCAATCAAATGACTGAATCCAAGCTAGACAGTTGTTCAAAAATATGCCAGTTACTGCATAACTTTAATTCATTTGGACAGAAAACGCTGTTACTTAAGATTTACATCTCTGGTGAAGATGAACTTTTCTCCTTGAGTCAAGAAGCAATTGGAGCTGAAACATGTCCAGCTTACATTACACTTACAGTTACATTTATGGCATTTTTCATTCTGCCTTATCCAAAGTTAGTGTTAATTTCGTCAGACGAGACGAGACGAAATATGTTTGTCAACAACCTTTTTTTTCATGACTAAGACGAGACGATGACAAGACTGCACCACTGTCCAAAAACGCTGACTAAGACTAAATTAACATGCATTATTGTTGACGAAAAAAGACGAGACGAAAATGTTTTGTATAAAATAAAATCTAAGATAAAATCTCTCTTCATTTCGTCTACAATTGTCTCTGCTTTTTCATCAGCTGTTACGCCTTTAAAATATTCACAACGAGTTCGCGGCTTCGCGCTGTTTAGTGTGTGCATAGAAACAATTCGTCCACACGCCGCTCAAAAAAATAAATAAATAAAAAAGTCCACCATCTAGGCGGCTTTTTGTGTTAAATTATATTTCCTGTCGCTGCGCAGGCTCTTTTATTGTACATGACAGCTTATGTCCCGATGACCGGTCTTTGCATTACGATAAAAAGCAGTATCAATAAAGTAAAAAATGTGATGTTCAGTCAAGTTCGAGTGTATGCACTGTTTAAACGAGTGTTCTCAGCTTCTCACTGATACATTTGTGATTCGCAGACTGTAAATAGGTTGTATTTTAGGCCCACAGTAAAGTAGGCCTATTCTTTTCAGTTTTTCTGAGTATATTTATTTTATTTCTGATTTGAATAGAAACATGAGACACAAGGCAACCAAAACAGTTTTAAAAACAAGTTGTCAGTCAGAGTCTGTTGGGCCCCAGCTTTTGAATTGTGTTGCATTGTAAAACTTGACTAACAAAAAAAGATATGTGAATGACTAAATATGACTAAAATTAACAAGGACATTTGGCACAAGACTAAGACTAAGACTAAATTAAAAATAGGTGACGAAATTAACACTATCCAGAGTTAAATAAAGAAGTGCCTAAAACACTATAAATAAATACATCCTCATACTGGATCACTTGGACAACACAATTGTACTGTGCCTACAAATACCACCATTTTGGCTGTGTAGATTCTGTTATGCATAACACTGTTGTCTACAAATACATGAACTCTCCTATGTGTATTGTATGTAAAACTGGTACTACTGTTCTATCTGTATAAAACCTCACCTTATCTCTGTGTCTAATTAATCTATTATAATGTTTTCCAACTAATCTGCTCACGTCATCAAGCTCTAAAACAGCCAATAATGTGAGCAGGAGATAGAGGTAGTTTAGGCCATTGGTACTCCCAGGGGTCCACAAAGCTTCTCCAATTGGCCCATGATAAGTGTCTTTGACTAAAACTTTGCCTTGCATAGTGATGGGTGCTGTAAACCATACTGGCTTGTATGCAACACATATGTTACACAGACCATGGCAAAAGCTGATACTTTTGTAAATCCTTTGGGAAGAAATCCTTTTGCCTACTGACTGTTTACTTCGTCTGTGAATGTTTTTTCTTTTTTCACAAGAAACACAAAATGTGAAAATAACTGATTAAAGATTCCAGCTGAGGTCCAAGCTGTGCTGAAGGCAGAGGATCTACAGTACAGCCAAATCCAAATCCTTAAGATCTTTGACTTGACCTTCTGGCAGAGACCCATCCATGACTGTGTTGCTGGAAGCTGGCTTGTAAAGATGTTTGTCTCAACTAAAATCTCGTTTGTTCTTGTAATGGTGTTGATAGCTTTTGCGACATTATCTTGTAAAATGTATTGATTCGTCTTTGCCTTGCTTTTTTTTTCTTCTTATACTGCAGCTCTTGATTATTTTAGAGATGGCATCTTTGTGTTTTTTTTTTTTTATCAGCTGGGTTATTTAATACTTCTCACTTTATCATATGCAGGCCTCATCAAAAAGGTCAGCACATTTCCAAGTGTATGTTTCTAGAGTAATGAGAGATGCTCGTCACTGAATTGGTTTGTTGCAGTCTTTAGTGAGATGATCTTTTGAAGAACAGCACCTATAGGAGATATTTCTCCTCTTCTCAGAGTATGAGGTTTGTTGCATGAAAGACTGAATTGTTTGTGTGACTCTTTAGTCTTGATTGACAGAGACTCATGACAGCCTCTGATGAGACTTCTGTCCTTCTTACAGAAACTGATTTTCTGATATAATGCTTTATAAGTGTTTCTGTTTTAATATTATTTAGGCTGCTGATAGTCAGGTCAGTGAAGCTTGGTTCACTGTACATTTTGACTTGTTACAACAAACAAATATGAAGAATTGTGGGCATGGTATTGAATTCTCAATTTAGAACTCTGTGTTCTTCCTTGTAGCATCAACAGAACTCAACAGAAATCCACAATAGATTACACTCCACATGAAGTTTTCAGATATCCTAAGTCAGTGCTAGTAAAATATCTCCCAGCTCTTTTATGTTATTGATATCTTTTCTGGTCATCTTAGGAAAATATTGTACTCTATTACTGTAGAGCATCTTCTATGCCTTCAGGCAAGCCAAAGCCTCATTCTCTCTTATACCATTTTGAGCCCATTTAGAAGCACAAACCTATTTATTGCACTATTTTTTGTTTTGCTTGTAAGGCAGATTTTGGTCTAAGCCATTTGTACACTAAAGTTTAAGGTTTCTGGAGAAGTGAAACAAGAGGTCTTCCAAGCCCAGACGTTCTCTGGTTGGCCATCAAATGTAAGTAAACCTGTGTGTACCATGTCATGCTGAATTTGTTCAATAAGTGTAAAGCTGCTAATGTGCTGGATTCAGACTGTTATTGGCACTAGGTGAGTTGGAGATAGATGAATTTCACAACTGAATTCTTTTCACGTTACTTGGAGTTGTGGAATCGCCTCTCATGGATTGCAATAGGAGTGGAATGTGGAGAGCTCATGGTCATTAATTTCTCCTTAGTGCATATGTCTTTCTTATGTAGCTCATAGCCTTTGAAGGTTCAAGTGGTTTGTAGCCTTGGCCGTCACTTGTTCTTTTTCTAAATATGCTTGTGTTTTAGTAATCTATGACTGTAATAGCACTGACTAGGGAGAGCTGACTGGAGCAAGCAGTTTACATTTCATTTTCTGGCATTTGGCAGATGGCCTTACCCAGATCTTAATTCATACAACTGAGCAGTTGAGGGTTAAGGGCCTTGTTCATGTGCCCAGCAATGGCTGCTTGGTAGTCCAATATTTGAACCACTGAGCTGCCACTTCTCCAGAGCCAAGACACTCTGATCTTTTTTGAGGGCTCACATTGCATATTGTTATCATCGTCCTGCTCCTGCATAATGAAATGGTGGAGTATGTGTACATGAAGTGATCTTGGTCTGAGTAGGATCCACTCTTTGGGTGTTCTATATGGCTATATTTACTTGTAAAGTTTTTTGCCAGTCGGAATAACTTCATTGCGATTCTGCAATTCTGAATGAAATGTTTACATGCATCATAAACCGAAGACCGAACCAAAAAGCATTCTGCATTTCTCTCCACATTATAGTAATCTGATCCAAAGCTTTGTGCAGCATGTTGAGTTAGTGCCAGCATAATGCCGACATAACATCACCAATGGAACATGTGAATCCAGTCAGCGTTTTTTAAATAATCACACTACTTGTGTGGTTAACAAGTTTTAAAATATTTCCTGCCTCATCAAAATGTCACCCAAGTGTGAGCTTTAAACAGACAGCAAAATAAAGAATTGGTGACCACAAATAAATTGCTCAGCATTTCATATTCATTTCATATTGCCTGACATTCAATACAAATTCCATCTATAGATAAAACATATATAATGCCTTTACTCATCATGATGTTACCCACCCTTATTAAAGGCCATTGTTTTGAATTATGTTGCATAGATTTTATGAGTTTGTTCTCTTTTCATTTCAACATGTAAATGTTTTGTGTGGGGGTTACTGTGGCTTAGTGGCTAGATTAGTTGGCTTGCACTTTTTAAGTTGGAGGTACAATTCCTGCTTCTGCCCTGCACCCTGTATGGGTGGAGTTTACATGTTCTCTTAATGTTTTGTGGGCTTTCTCTTTTAGTCCAAAGACATGCTTTGTAGGTTGATTGGCATTAAAAAATTGTCTGATTGTACCCTGATATGATATTGCGCCCTGTCCAGCCCCATGCCCCAGCCCCGTGTCTTGATTTCCCTGGGATTCCAGGTACAGTACGTTGTACAGAAAATGAATAGTTAGTTGTTCTGTTCTGTGTCACTACCTGTCTGACAAAAGCTCTGAACCTTACTTAGGTCCTTGCTGCATGCTATACCTACTTCAAAATGTTACTTTGATGGCCATCACACTTCTACTCCCATAAGCAGATCACACACACACACACACACACACACACACACACTTTCTGATAGTGACAGACACAAGACCCAATAGTGAAGATGGCTGTTATTGTTATATTGTTCTATTATTAAAAGGATCATCCACCCCATTCAGTGAAATAGAATTTTCATTTGGCATGGCCTCAATTTACGGCTGTATTCTATTTCAAATGAGATGATTACACAAACTTTTTTATTCCTATTGCATTATGAGACAGATTATAACCAGGGAGTTAGGCTAAACCTCAGTAAACCTCAGTGTTCACTCTTCTGCCATTGGGTGAGATCACTGTAAAATTTAACCATACAAAGATCATACTTCAAACTTACATACCATACAGTCAGTATTTCAGTACTCAGTAGAGAATCAGCATTTGTGCTATTTAAGTTTCCAAGTGAACATGACTACAAGTTATTGGAATTCAGGAATGTCACAAAAACAGGGATTACATTATAGTATAATAGTATAATATAAATGCATATTGAGATTGAGGGAAACTCAATAGTTGGAACTTGGTCTAACATCTAGCCCAGACTTTCCCCTCCAGACCAGCGAAGGGCAAACACTGAAATCCTTCTTCTGGTGTTTGCATGGCCTTATCTTGACTCATTTTGCCTTTGCCTAGCCCTGTGGTTTTAATCCGATTTTTCCTGGTAATAACCAGGACTTTTCTGACCTTGAGTTTTAAATAAATAAACCTTGTGTATAGACATTCATATTTAATACACTTCGAAACAGAACAACAAGTCCTACAGAGTGAAGATGTCTAGCAAAAATTAGGATTGCTGTCAAGTTGTCATCGATATAGCTAATGGGTTTTATCTGCTCTTTACCTGCTTGTCAGCTTGCTAAGTTTAACTTTATAAGAAGTATATAAGTGAGGCCATAGTTGCTGAGCTAACTATTATAGTCTAAGCAGGAATTTTAGTAACATTTTCTTTTTATATATTCTATTTTAGATGTTGTATCCCCTGTGTCTTGTCAGTATTGCAAAACCGTACTTTTAGTGGCCTTAGTCTGTTTTTACAATCATGTCATTTAAAAGGTCACATAGTGTTGATTTAAACACAATGTTATATCAATTAGTTTTGCAAACTGTATTTGTATTTATGAAATTCCTTTATGCGAGGCAGTAGCTCTTTATGCAAGTCCGGTGAGATTTTCTGCAAACACAGTTTTTGAACAAAACTGATTGAGCCTTGAGTTTTTCTAAATCCTTGTTTAATAGAAGGTTAATAATGAAATGAACACACGTATGGAGAGATAGGACTACTTATGTACATAACTTGAAAGACCGATCCACGATGAGCCAACTCGGCCAAATAGCATTATTTTTACAGCATTGACTAAATGCTAACATCTAAAAATCTAAAACAAGATTTAAAAGACATTTTAAGGACGTTTGTTTTTAATGGCCTTACCTCCAAGATTCTTTAGTAAATCCTTTAGTCAAAACATATACTCACACCCCTGGTTATTAAAATGTTTATTATGTTTTGACTCCAGTTTGATACCATATAGGTTTCTTATGCACAGCTCTCTTGAATGTCATTTGCACATTATGCTACTGATCTCTCCAACTAAAGACATCTTAATGTGCTCACTGATGCTAGATCAGGAAGAGACAGTTCTATAGTAGAACAAAACATGTAATAGCAGACATGCGGGCTAAGCCATGAGATGAATACAAGACTTTACAGATAACTGAATGGAGGTTATGGATAAAAAACAAAATGGATATGGTTCTGTTGTAAATGTACTATAGCACTATAGGATTTATAGCACTATGGTTGTATTTCTTCTTTTTTCATAATACAGTTAATTACCTTTAAAAAACAGCAAAACATATATATACAATAAATAAATAAATTAACATAAAATCTTAAAGAGAAAGAAAAAACGCACAAGTGTGCATCTGGTAAAAACAGTACATCATTTGAAATATACATATAATTAGTTTGTGAATGTTTGTGTGCTAGATATATGAAAATGTGTGTCAGAAGTTACTAGGACAGTTCCTTGCCAGATCACTAGGAAAACCTGTGTTATTGCCACGCTCTTTGTTAATGTGTTTTCTCACTTTCTCACCTGTCCCCCGTTTTCCCTTCATGTGCTGCTCTATATATGCCTCTCTTGTTGTCTTGCCATTGTTAATCATTATATTTATATATATTGATGTTGTCAACATAACGTTTGTGAGCCATAAGGCTGGACACCGTGTTATCCAGGTTTTTATGGCATAGTCATGTTTTGTTTAGTTTATCTAAGTTTTCATGTCATAGTTATTTGATTCTTGTCACGTTTAATGTCAGTTGTGCTAGTTCTTGTTTTGTTAAATAAAAGCAGAGCACGTACTGAATCCCTGTGTTTGGGTCTGATCTGTAACGAATCCTGAACCAAAAAGTGTGATAAAAGATTATCTCCAGAACAGAAACCATGTTTTATGAAACATTCAAAAGCAGTGGATTACATACACTATATGTCCAAACGGATACGAACACCTGACGGTCATACCTGTATAAGTTTATCAGAAATCCCTTTCAAGAAGCATGGGCATTAATATGGAGGTAACTATAACAGCTATAACAGCCTCCACTCTCCCGGGAAGGCTTTTGTAAGAAATTACAGATACAGTAACTGCTCCCAAATTCCACTCCAAGATACATATCTAAAAGACCTCATTCCTAAAAAGGTTTAAGTATCATAAGGTAATACGTTTAGGACTCTAAACGTATAAACTTGTTTCAATCGTTAGTATGGGAGCGGCAGCAGGACATCAAGGATCGCCACGAACAAAGGGTCTTCGTGATTAACATTTAAAGTGACCATTTGGTTGATAACAATTGTAACAATACCAAGACAAGGTGTAAGTGACCATGATTAACATTTAAAGACATCTGGCTAAATAACAAGGTATAGCCCAGCCATTTGGGAGACACTCAGTTCTTATGCTCAATACACATTCAAAGCAGAACCTCATTTAAACTACAAAGAGGAAAACAGTATAAAATGCTCGCGCAGGATTTGCTCTGGGTTCTTACTGACTCCGATGAACCCAAAAAACTTCATGTATTTTGTCACTGCTATGCTAGAATAAACTTCTTGTTCTTCATTAAGATCTTCACCATCATCGTCTTATTTTTATACACATTTTTTTATTTCTTACACTTTCTACAAGATTTTGGGTTGTGTCTGTAGAAATATGTGCTCATTCAATGAAAAGAGCATTTGTGAGTGACTATTTGAAGTTGGAAGAGGAGACATTTTCAGTGAGGTTGAGACTGTGAGTCAGAGAGATACCTCCAAAACAAACCCTTCAAATTTGCCTTTAAGGATCTTTTTTGTGAAGACTAGCACAGTCATACTGGGGTATTTCCTAAGCAGCTGCAACAAAATTGGAAGAATATTCATTCATTCATTCATCTTCTACCGCTTATCTGAACTACCTCGGGTCACGGGGAGCCTGTGCCTATCTCAGGCGTCATCGGGCATCAAGGCAGGATACACCCTGGACGGAGTGCCAACCCATCGCAGGGCACACACACACACACTCTCATTCACTCACGCAATCACACACTACGGACAATTTTCCAGAGATGCCAATCAACCTACCATGCATGTCTTTGGACCGGGGGAGGAAACCGGAGTACCCGGAGGAAACCCCCGAGGCACGGGGAGAACATGCAAACTCCACACACACAAGGCGGAGGCAGGAATCGAACCCCCAAACCTGGAGGTGTGAGACGAACGTGCTAACCACTAAGCCACCGTATAGGAACTCTGGGGCCAAGCCCAAACCCTGAAAAACAGTTTCAGACCATTATCACATCTCCACCAAACATGCGTTCCAGTAGGAAGCGTTCTCCTACCATTGGACTGCCAGCTTGTGAAACGTAATTAATCACTCCAGAGAACACATTTCCAATGCTTTAGAGTCCACTGATGTTGTGATGTTTGGCATTGTGCGTAGTGATCTTAGGCCTGTGTGAAGCTGCTTGTGTCATTTTCTGAAGCTCCCGATGCACAGTTCCTGTGCTGATGTTTCTTCCAGATGCAGTTTGGAACTCTGTAGTGAGTGATGCAACAGAGAATATGTGATTTTTCCTGTTCTATGAGTTTGCAATGACTATTGCTTCATGGCTGAGTTGTTGTTGCTCCTAGATGCTTCCATTTTACAATAACTGCACTTACCATTGACCGGGGCAGATCTAGCAGGGCGGAAATTTCCAATTTTGTGGTAAAAGGGGATTCCGGGGTTAGTGTCACATTTAAAGTCACTAAGCTCTTCAGTACAAGCCATTCTACTACTAATTTGTGTCAATGGAGATCGCATGGCTGTGAGCTAGATTTTAGGCACCTGTTAGCAAGGAGTATGGCTGAAACACTGAACTCAATCATTAGGAGAAATATCCACATACTTCTAGTTACTTATTGAGATTTGGGCTGGATTGGGAATAATTCTCTTGACCATTTGGTTGCTTTAATCACTCAGACCTGGCAACACTGTGCACTGGAACAGCCAGCCTTGTGTGTTATTGCAAGAAGAAATCAGCAGTTCTTAGCCATCTATATAATGCAGCAAATCCCATTTCACACCCCTCCATTAGCATGGGTTCAGTCCACAACAGGCCACCATGCAGACACATATTCGTGCACTCAATCAAACCTGAGAGCAATTTAGCACAGACACTTCACCTAATAGAAAGATTGAAAGGGAGGTAGGAGGAAACACACAGAAAACCCACACAAGCATTGGGAGGACCTACTGGGGGATTTAGGCTAATTACTGGAATTTCCCTGCCAATCCAGGAGAACAGGCAACCCTAATCTTCCTGTTCTGATAATGAATAGTCTTTTCTAGTGTGTGTGTGTGTGTGTGTGTGTGTGTGTGTGTGTGTGTGTGTGTGTGTGTGTGTGTGTGTGTGCGTGTGTGTGTGTGGGATAGCAGGGTAGGAGACTGTAATCACACTGACACACACACAGTAAGCCTACCCTGTATTGCCATTACAAATATAAATCATAGAGTGAGATTAAAATCAGGGCTCAGTGAGATTAACTGTCTTGTTGTGTTGCAACCAGAATTGGAAAAATTGGTTCTTATCCTCAGAACCATTGTAATGTGTGAGAGTTGAACACGTAACACAGGACAGAAGAATACTCGTGTATTTTTAAAAGTGGTGCTCCAGTTATTATAGTTATTAGAGGTGTGGCTCTAAGCATAAAATTCCAAACAGACAACAACTGTTGTGAAACAGGTAAAAGGGACATGGAGCTACAAACAAGACAAGATCAATAGGGATTGAGAACTGTAAGGTCACGTGAAACAGAGAGGGTATAAACAGACCATCAAATGAGGAGTAACAAAGGGGTAAGTGAACACTATGAAATCATATTATAACAAGACCTGGGTTAAGACAAAACCCTAAACAAACCCTAAAATGTGTCTTATACCTATCCTATAAGTGTATTATGGATATTTTGTAAACTAACATGGTGTGGTTGGCATTTGAGCCTCAGCTGAAACCGTGAAAGAACCTCTGACAATTAAAAGTGCAATACAAACATAACAACACTCATTTTCTTTCCCTAAACTTTCTCAGAACGAGGCCAAACTTACAAATGCAATGAGTATAAACTGAGAACCTATAAAGACAATGTACAAGGACAGGAGGAGATGGAGGCCAAACCAATGTAGAGCACTGGAATATGGAGGCAGTACAACAACTATAATGCATCTAAACAGAGGATTGAGCTTTCATTCTGTCAACCATACAAATGAATTTCATAGAGATTAAGACACAGGGGCCACCTGAGTGTCCGCGAAGCCAGGTGCCTTATTCTGTTCAGCCTGCAATGGGAAATATAGAAATCAGCATGTAGTACACTTCTAAGGAGGATTCTCACTCTGACGCAGTACTTACATTTAGTACTTTACATTTTATTTCAATTTTTACACTGAGCAATTGAAGGTTAATGGACTTGCTCAAGGGCCCAGCAGTGACAGCTTGTTGGACCTTAGATTTGAACTCATGACATTCGAGTCAGTAATCCAATGACATGCTAGGACATGCCTAGGCTACCAAATCCTACAACCCCAGTACTGTTCTACTAATCTACCAATCATCAGCCATGCCACAGACAATACTGCACACTTATTGTGACACACAAAAACTTATTGCAAAAAAGTCAATTTTCTGTGACACTGCGGATGACGTTTTTTGACTTTTGGTCAAGTATATTTGTAATAATTCACTTCAAGAGAAACCCCAGCCTAAAACATATTAAATACAATAACATCTGTTGAGTGTTTAGCTATTCTGTATTTCTTTAGTGCTGTATTGTCATTATTTCCATTGATAATGATTTTCTATCACTCTGCAGCTTTCGTGTTTAATTGTAGTGAAACAATCTCAGACTTAACAAACTTATACAAAAATATACATAAGCAGTAAAAAAAAGAAAGAAAAAGTGCTTTTTTTCAACCCTAAAAAAATCCAGTGAGATTTCAGAGAGAAATCAAATGTAGAAGTAGCAGTGACAGAAAAAAATGTAGCTATACGAGTCTGTACGAGTCTGTTTCACCTTGACAAATCAGGGACCAGTGGGAATATGTTGAGCAAATACACCAAAAAAAAAATTGAGGAAAATTTGCAAAATACTCATGACTTTAATGTTCACATTTCTCTCTCTCTTTTTTTTTTTTAAAGGTAACAATACTGACAACCCTGTTTCATATGATAAACAAGAGACCTGCCATTTAATAAGCACTTTAGATCTGATAATTATGTTTAACTACAGTTTTAATTGTTACTAACCCTCAAGAAGTTAGAATTTTCTGACAAAGTCAGCAGCATCTCACCAGCAATGTAAAAAATCAGAAAGCTCTTAGACATAACAGAGATTTAGATCATTGTGCTTGTAGACTGAGGCAAAAATAAGGTAAGGTTGTTTCACTAGACAAAAGTCACTTAGATCAGCAGAACATCGTGCCAGAACTAAGAAGCAGCTTGCGAATTATGTGTGCTCTGAAATGAGGATTAATATCCCCTTATTTAACCTTCTCCCACACAGTGGCAAATGACATATTGACCATTTTTGCTTGTCATCTTTGCCACTGCATGATCAGACTAACTAAGATATTAATATACTAACTATATTCAAGTTTATAACATGAAAAGGCTTGTCAAAATTAGCAATGCATATTCTCTATATAATATTTGGATAAATGGGTTTATAAAAAACACAGCTTGTCAATCTTTCAAAGTACTGTGTGTAATGCATACACTCTGCTAATGACAAGAATAATTTAAACTACACTTAAATTGTATATGTAAAATGCTAAAAATGCTACTAGATAAAGTTTTGCTAATTCTGGTGTTTTAGTGTTTTATGATGTTTGGAGAAATATAGTTTTTCAAACTTAAAAAACATGCTGCCATTTTTTTGTTTTTTACTGATAAACGACTGGAATTATTTTTAAAGGATTTTAAGAGGTAAGTACAAACATTACATTTACATTAACATGTACATTAACCTTTACAATGTTAGCATGCCACAGGCACTAGCTGAATAAATAGTGTAAACACATTTTACATTAACAAGATAGAGTTTGCAATCATTTTACTAAATTCAGTAGTAATAACTTTTTCAAACTGTTTAAACAAAGACTAACAGAATGTTAGCTGGAGCCATAACATGTTTTGCATTGTGTTTTAAGCTAATCTGTATTAAAAAATTGCTGAATTTTACTATGCTTGTTAGTAATATTTTGTGGAAGTGAGTAGTTTGAACCTTGATGCTTTCTACATGCTAGCCATTAAAATGGTTACCTGAGCATTGCTGGATAAAACCCAGAGGATGTGTGTGGGGGGATAGAGACGAGGGGAAGGGGTTAGTGTGGTGGATGGTGAAGGGGAAGGGTGCATTTATTTATATCTTGGTACAGACCATGAGGGGCAGAAATATCTGACAGTTTTGACCTTGTGGGGACATATCTTCATATCTCCATGAGGTAAACAAGCAGTGCCAAAAGTTTTGATTTTGGCTACTGAGGTTAAAGTTTAGGTGTCTATAAACTCATGTATGTGGAAGAGGGCAGATTGTGCTTTTGGGAGGTGTCCAAATCGGAAAGAAAATAAACGGAATGTAAATGGATGTGCTCACAAGGATAGTATGACAAATGTGTGTGTGTGTGTGTGTGTGTGTGTGTGTGTGTGTGTGTGTGTGTGTTTTTGTGTTTATGTTCATGACAGTAATTCCTCTATAATCCAGGATTACAATGTATTCCTGCAACAGCGTGGATCAGACAGCAGAACACATCACCAACCTGACATTTACAGAGGATAAGCCATGCAACCAATAACTGAACTAAAATGCAAGCCTTGAACGTAGGAGGGGATTGAGGGAGCGGGGCCACAACACCAGAACACACTTTTCAGCACTCTTCTTCATGGCTGATTTTGTTGGAAGAGATTGATCCTAGTAAATTAGCAATTGTTTTTTGTTTTTTTTTTTTTGTTTTTTTTCTTTACTCAAGTATAGTCTTGACATTTCTTGAAAACATCTTTTTTCTTCCCTCTTCATGCCTGACGCTTAGGCATCTATGGACGCCTTTTCCTCTGAGAAGCTCTGACAGCTGTATTGGTCTCAGCATGATGTGATACCAGTCAGCCAGTCAACAGCAAATTGCATATTCCTACTCTCACTTCACAACTTTTCACAATGCAGGACTTGCCTTGATTTCCTACAGTGTGATACTGATGTGATACTGAGAATTTAAATTAGCACAACATCTGCACTAGGACATCACCAGAGTCCAAAGGTAGCATTGAATATACTTTAATGATCTTATGGCTCGATTATAACACTCTCTCTCTCTCACTCATTTTCTACCGCTTATCCGAACTACCTCGGGTCACGGGGAGCCTGTGCCTATCTCAGGCGTCATCGGGCATCAAGGCAGGATACACCCTGGACGGAGTGCCAACCCATCGCAGGGCTCACACACACTCTCATTCACTCACGCAATCACTCACTACGGACAATTGTCCAGAGATGTCAATCAACCTACAGTACCATGCATGTCTTTGGACCGGGGGAGGAAACCGGAGTACCCGGAGGAAACCCCCGAGGCACGGGGAGAACATGCAAACTCCACACACACAAGGCGGAGGCGGGAATCGATCCCCCAACCCTGGAGGTGTGAGGCAAACGTGCTAACCACTAAGCCACCGTGCCCCCTCGATTATAACATTCTTAAGTTATTGTTGTTTGTTGCTATATTTTGAATGTTATTTTTTTGTAGATGCGCTTAATCTTAGATGGTTATATAGTCAGATGCAGAATTATAGGCACCCTTGGTAAAAATGGTAAATATGGATTTTTGGCCTATTAATTCTGACCTATTAATATTAATCATACACTGACAAAGTGACAAAAATCAATTTAATCATTAAATCAATTACATTTCATTTAAGTACATTTATTCTAAGAAATTAGAAAAACCTTTATTAAAAAGTGTTTTAACCAAACCTCATATCAACATTTGATCAGCACCCCTGAATTTTACATAATAGCATCCCCTTTTTACCCTGTAATTCTTGACCAGAGAATACAGAGGAAGAAATCTGAGACCTTGTTCACTACAGAATCTCTCCAGGCTTAGGTTAAATTTTTGGGAGAGCTGCAGCATCAGTTGGATTCTCTGGTGACTGTATCGTTTTGTGTAGATTTGGATGTATGATTTGGATCATTGTCTTGCTGCAGGATCGAATCCTAACCCTAGCTTCTTGGCAGAGACAAGCAGACTTTTATTCTGAATCTGTAAGTACTTAATGGATACTAGGACATCATGCTTTGTTGTATAGGATCTGTTTATGATCACAAGGTGGTCGTATGGTCAGGCCTTTGAAGAAAAATCAGCTCTGCAAAGTTGCAGAGCATCCATCGTAATTATCAGTAAAGATTCAGGTGTTTTCTGCATAACTAGCCTTATTTTCACACCAACCCCATTTTGAATGTTTATAAAGGTATTTTTATAGCATCTGACTACTGAACCTGGGTTTAATAGCATGCAGAGAACTTCAGGTTCCTACATTTGAGGTAAAATGTAAGAAATAGCCTTGAGCACATCGTCAAAATCGAGGTGGTGAACAGAGAAATTTCTCTCTCAAACATCTTCCTGACTGTAAATGGTGTTAAAATACACTTCCTGGCAGATTCCTGCCTTGAAAGTTTGAATAATTTCAATTTTAATAAGATAATTTGAAAAGAGTATCTCATGTATGTTGCTATTTCTGCTTCCTGTTTCTGTATTCTTAAGGTTGACACACTAATCTTTCCCAAGTTGATGGATGACTAAGTGAATTTGTCATCTGAGTCACCTCATTTTTATACCTCAGTGAAACATGAAGTCATGGATTAACAACATATGCGTTCCTAAACACTTAGGTGAACTTAAAAATATGCAGAAATTGATGGTGACATGCTTCTATTATAATTAGTTCTAAACTACAAATATCCAGTGGGTGCCAATACTTGTTACACAGCTTCTAGATTCAACCTTTTCCCCTTATATTGTTAGCATAAACAATAAGAGTATTATAATAAATGAGTATTTCAATAAGTAGACTTAAACATGAGGCAGGTTGGCAGGTGGTATGTGTCTTGTGCTTAGGGACTGTCTAATCTCAACAAGAGCTTTATTCAGCAGTCCCATTTCTAGAGGGGTGATAAAATTAGCGTGATTAGAGATGGTTCAGAAGGTCTGGGAGCGAGGGAGAAGGACATCAAACAAACAAGTAAACAAAGAGCTGGTGGGGTGTAATGGATGGAGGCTGAAAGTGTTCAGATCATTCTGGATTACAGATCAGATTTGTATCTATATGAAGTGACTCAAGGAAGCGAAACACACATACACACACACTCACAAACACACACACACACACACTCACACACGCGTTTTCATTCCTAAACTTTCCACCAACAGAATAAGTAGTCTAACATTTCAAATCAAATAAAGTTATTAACAGTGTAATACAGGGGTTAGCAGACCTGTTCTAGCATGAAACTCCCCCTGTGCACAAACCCAGCTTCATGAAGACATGGTTCTCTAAGGATGGAGTAGAAGAACTCAAGTGACCTTCACAGAGCCTTGACCTCAACCCCACTGTACACCTTTGGAATGAACTGAAATACTGACATTAGAGCCTGACCTCACTAATGCTGTTGTTGCTGAATTAACACAAATCTCCAGACCCATGATCTAAAATCTAGTGGAATAACTTCCTTGAAGGGTCGAAGTTATTAGAAAAGCAAAACGGGACTAAAACCGGTATGAGATGTTTAACAAACAAATGGGTGTGATGGAAAAAATATACACACTTTGTCCACTTAGAGCAATATTTACAATGAAATTTATAAAAATAAATAATGGCTTATAGTGCTTGTTTATATTGTCTGTTTATGAACATTTGTCCCTGTAAATGTGGGACCCTGTGGTCTAATAACTCAATCATAATAACTCAATCATAATTTAAGTCAATCATAATAATTATCAAAACCGTGGGTTGTGACAAACCAAATAAAGAAAATGAGAAGAAAATATCCTGCAGGGTACTTTTGTACAAATTCATAAATCATAAATGCATTCTACTCTCTCTATATTGTAGCTTTGCGACTATTGACACATGTAACACTTGAAACACACAAAATAATCAGAACAATTCAAATATTAAGACACGCTGATATGCTGCTATGCTGTCAAATACGCTCCACTCATTTTCTTTACAAACTATGTTTGCAGTGACTGTTCATAATGATTCTAACAACAATAACAATATAACTTTAGTTTTTAAATTTCTTATTAAATAACTATCTGGCTGAATATTGTGCATCAAGTACATGTTATGTTGATGTGTGTTCTTTGACATGGAACAGGACAGTTAATTCCTCGTGTGTTTGAGTTTGATTTACAGTTAAGTTTATTCATTGTTCTTACTTTCTAAAGTATGATGTTCTTGAGCTGTTTAGTTAAGGGTTGATAGTTTCCTATAAGGAATCTTCTCAGATTGAGAAACACAGACACTTGAATGGTATCTAAATTTGACTTTTTTCTTTCACTGAAACTACTGATGAAATAATTCAGTCAGCTGAGTTTACCTACTGTAGTATTTGTGTGTTTGTGTTGAACTAGAGTGGGATAGAAAACTACTAACACAGGCGGATTTTAAATGTCTCATGCCAGGTTGCACAGCTCCATCCGTCAGTGCAGATGTATTTGTTTCTTACCACGAAAAAAAAAGAAAGAAAGTAAGAGGATTTACTTATGCAAAGTATATAAAATACAGATATAAAAGACAATCAGTTTATTCTTGGGCACAGATTCTTAATTATGATCTCCACAACATTCAAAGGTTTGACATGGTGTAAGATGTGACATTACCTGTGACTGCAATTTTGCCAATTCATGTAGTTTTCTAAAGAAAAAAAACAAAATAAACTCTGCAAGAAACATTGAAATTAAAACAAAAGCTGCAACAAAATCATGCCACAATAGTAACAAAAAACTCCACAAACTTTGTGAGAAACTGTGTGTATCATAATTAATAAATAAGTACAGCTGATCCTTAGAAATATGGTTCTATGGTTTATATGAAGTCAGATTTACACTCTGACACACAAATCTAATAGCTTACTGATTGTCCTTAGATAATGTCTTCCTGCTCATTTAATAATAATCAAATTAGAAAAATGGTCATAAAGATTTAGCACATTAGTGGTTTATAGGCCAGCAAAATAGGATATAAGCAGGTTACAAGAAAGGAGAGAGAAAGAATAATAATGTTAGTCAAAATTAAAAACGTCTGGATATGAAATAAAGATGAGCACTATGTTGAGGCCAGGCTGGTGGAATATAAAAGACAGAGTATTAAATATATATATAGTGCAAGAGACAAACTGAATGCTAAGCCAGGTCTACCTGCTCTGAGTCCTCTACAGTCACTTCATTACTGGAGGAGATAGCATAGGATCAAGCCCTGTTCTTTTCTCTTCGTCTCCATGCTGATACTTTCTCATTCGCTTCTTCTCTTTCTCCATCTCTCTCTCTCTCTCTCTCTCTCTCTCTCTCTCTCTCTCTCTCTCTCCCTCTCTCTCTCTTCCTCCTAGGCAACACCAGTGAGTGACGGAGTGAAACTGACACCCATTTTTAATAAGATTCGGTGTTATTTCCCCCACTCCTGTAATGCTTTTATTATTGCAGATTCAGTCACAGGTGAACTGTATTGATCACAAGGCTGAGAAAAAGAAGAGAAAACTATGAAGTAAAAAGTCTCACACACTCCCAAATAATTCTCTTAAAAAGCTCCCTGCAGTCTTTTAAATGTTTTTAACCTCCAGCCAAAAAAAATCCAGCGAATAAAATCAGCAAGGTGCTTTATGGTGATTTTTTATGTTATTGGACAGTCAGTTAAACATCTGGAGCATTTAACAAGAAAAAAAAATCACTATTAAGTTGTTACTTTGAGATGAATTCTTGTTTTTTTTTTGTTTAAGTTTTACTGAAAGCCCTTTTGACAGCTGCATTTGGTCCACTGTAGGATTGACTTTAATACTCTAATACGATTGGTAGCAAATTTCAGTTTGTAAAGTGCATTAGCATTTATGTCATACATGAACTTTTCAAAGGCTACAATCCCAAATTTCCTACGGGACATGATTTATGGATCACGTATCACTCGTGTTCAATTTGATCACAACGAGACGAGCGGAGCCTGAAACTCCGGGCCTGGAGAGGAGCTTTAGTGCAAAGCAGCCATTTGTAGAGTAAGAGCTATATTATTGGATGTTGAAAGGAGGAGGAACGGGAGAGAGAGTAAGTAATGATGTTACCACTTCCCTAGTCCTGAAGGTCAGCAGTCTGCAGCAGTGCATTGTGGGAGAGTTGCCCCAGTCAGAATGGATGTCTTGTTTGTCTTTGACTTTGGCCCAGAATTTATTGCCTTCCTCCCTTGGCTGAGGAACAGCAGGCCTTGGGAACAAACACCCTGGGCTCATCTCTCTCTCTCTCTCTCTCTCTCTCTCTCTCTCTCTCTCTCTCTCTCTCTCTTTCTTTCTCTCTCTCTCTCTCTCTCTCTCTCTCTCTCTCTCTCTCTCTCTCTCTTTCATTCTTTCTTTCTTCTCTTCCTCATCATAAACCTGAGTCTGACCTTATTCTGTCATCTTGTCCGTCATATAATTCACAGGAATTCTATATTTATATATTTTGAAGTTCAATATTGACTTGAGCAAGAGAACATTTCTGGCGGAAATGAACAGAGATTTTTTTATTTAGAGACAGACTGTGACAGTATCTGGTGGCTTTTTTGCATCATTAGACCTGTGATCTAATTAACTGTGTGTGTGTGTGTGTGTGTGTGTGTGTGTGTGTGTGTGTGTGTGTGTGTGTGTGTCAGAATGAAGAGTGAGTGCTGGGTCTTGTGTCCTGTGATGCTGACCTGTCTGCCTCAATGCCTCACAGCTTGTTAGCAATGACAGATCCACTTAATTTTCCAAGACACACACACACATACACACACACACAATGACACCCAAATTAATCTATGCTCACAGCCAGTTGAACACAATGAATTTATGATAACATAGACTTTGAATTGTGCTCAACAGGTTTTTAAGCCAGTGTCCACCACATTTCCATGATATGGCGACATTCGTTTTTCTGTCAAAATCATGTCCCACACTTTACCATTTAACACAGAAGGCAGAATTCACCAAATTCAAATGTATCATGAACTGTTTGTTATAAATGAATCTGTATAGTCAAGTCAGCTCTCTCTTGACTCACATTAATCAAAATGTGATTTTTAAGAAGCTCTTCTGAGTGCATGGATTACTTTGCATTGCAAAGTGTGTGTGTGTGTGTGTGTGTGTATGTGTTAGAAAAATGTGTCTAATTCCATATTTGTGGAGATGAGAAGATATACCTGGTGCCCATAGTACATCTCATGTCAGTCTCTAGTCAACACACCACTCAGATCTCATTCTTAACCATGTCATATGTGTTAACCTTGTTAATGCAACACAGCAAACAACCTCATTTTATCTCCTTCACTACACCTTTTCTTTTCACGTGCCTCAACAGTCAGACAGTTGCTCAGCTTCATATTGGACAGAACTCGCAGACTCATAGTGCCCCAATCTTGGCCTCCTTACAGCAGCTACCTGTGCTTTTTACAATCGATTTCAGAAACCTTTTAATAACGCACAGTGTTACATGCTCTCACTCTGGAAAACATTAGTGAACTTCTGTGAGCATCTGCTACACCTCTCAGGTTAACTCACTTAGTGCTTCTGGCTGGCTTCTATGCCTTTTGTATATTCTGTTTACTTCATTCACTTACTTACTAACTTAAGACTTACCATTTCTGTCATTTACATCCATTTCTGTGATATATAAACACAGGTACTTGCACATACATCCACATACCACATTCCACAAATGTACCTTCTATCAACTATTTGGGTTGGAAGCATATTATTTTAAGCTCTGCCAATTGTTTTTAATCTCAGTTTAATGTTCCTTTTAGTTGCAGTTTATTGAACCCTTGTATGGTGTTTGGGTCTCATATTCATAAGCAACAATAGTTTTGAAAAACTTTGCTTGCTTGTAAATTTGTTGATTTTTTCCCACTCATACTTGATTACATTTGATTTTCTTTTTTTTTTATTACATTTTATTAAAAAACAACAAAAACGAGTATCACTTTAATTAAAAAATGTGATGTAATAAAGGTAAAGGGTAAATATTAACTATATATGCTGTTTATGTTGCTTGTAATTCGGATGAAGTAAACATTTGTAGAGTATTTTAACATAAAATCTTTGATTGTGTTGAGTTAAAAACCCAAAAATGCAGCGGGTCCACCAGACCCACGAACACTGGCTGAGTAACAAAAATACGAACACCATACAAGGGTTAAATAGTGATTTCTCCAAAATTGTTTTTCTTTAGCCATAGTGTAGTTTGATACATAGTGTAAAAGAATTTCTGGATATCCATCTCTAATAATTAGATATTCATTCATTCATCTTCTACCGCTTATCCGAACTACCTCGGGTCACGGGGAGCCTGTGCCTATCTCAGGCGTCATCGGGCATCAAGGCAGGATACACCCTGGACGGAGTGCTAACCCATCGCAGGGCACACACACACACTCATTCACTCACGCAATCACACACTACGGACAATTTTCCAGAGATGCCAATCAACCTACCATGCATGTCTTTGGACTGGGGGAGGAAACCGGAGTACCCGGAGGAAACCCCCGAGGCACGGGGAGAACATGCAAACTCCACACACACAAGGTGGAGGCGGGAATCGAACCCCGACCCTGGAGGTGTGAGGCGAACGTGCTAACCACTAAGCCACCGTGCCCCTCTATTTAGATATTCATTCTTGAAAATAGCTGAAAACCTTTTCTTAATATCTGAAATGTTGGTTCAGTGCATTTATGATCCTTCATTAGTACTACAGTTTTATGGAGCTTTGTGAACATTTAATGCCACTTTCTGTTATTATATACATATTATACAATGTTTTCATGTATGTATGGAGTAAATGAACCAAATTGTGGGATTAGTTTTCCTCTTGTGGGTGCGGTTTTGTTATTTTCTTCTCCAGCTGTTGGCACAGATGTTGTCAGTAGTGGTTTTAGGAATCAGTGTCCTCTCATGCGCCACTTGGATTGAACCAATAAAGTGTTTTCATAAATACTTCGACTCTGTTAGGATTTTTTGGGGATTTCTGTGGATCCATAAATATATTTGTATTTAACAGTCATTACAATGAATCAGAAAGCAACACATTTATTTTGTAGGTAGCTGATTAAGAGGTCCAGTCCTACTGTACGATTCTGCAGTCACTTACATCCAAATCCACCAGAGTATTTAAGGTGTCCAGTCTTATCCAAAAAGGCTTGGTGTGGGGGCAGGTTTCATTCCAACTAAGCAGAAGCCACACCTGAGTTTACAGTACACAATATTTCCAAAGCACACGAGCACCAAACTTCCTCAAACTTTTCAAATTCATATTTAAATTCATATTTATTTGTATAGCCCTTTTAACAATGGACATTGTCTCAAAGCAGCTTTACAGAACATGAACATAAAACAAAAAGTTTATATAAAGATTAATATTATACAAAAATTCAAGATTAATATTAGATGTATTTAAATGTGTTTGTATTTATCCCCAATGAGCAAGTCTGAGGTGACTGAAGTGACTGGGCAAGGAAAGACTCAAAGGAGAACCCATCCTCATTTGGGTGACACTGAAGGGTGTGATTGTAAATATACAGTCCGAAAAATGTTGTGTTGATGAGGAGGTTGTTGTCTTCAAAGACCATCTCTGAATATTTCATGAAGAGGTTTTGCTTCATACTTAAAAATCTAGGATGGACAGTTGTTTAGGATCTCTTTGTATTCTGTAACATTAAGATTTTCCTTACCAAGTGAGGTACATGGATAAATGTAGAAATCCTTACAATGAAGATTAAAGTCTTAAGTCTTAGTGAAAAGCCGTCCCAGAAGAGTGCAGGTTTACTGACTAAAAGCACATATAGGTTGTGATGAAGGTCAGGTGTCTACAAACTTTGGAGCATATAGTCTATCTGCATATTTCTATGCAAACATGAATTATTATTAATCACATGCTTTGTGTGTTCATTCTCCTCAACTCTGAAGAATATTTTATTTTGAGAGAGAGAGAGAGAGATGACAAGAGTATCTGTTTGTGGGGGTGGGGGTTTGTGGGGGAATGTGGGTATGTATTTGTATCTCGGCGGGTGTCCCAGGGCCAGTAAACATTCATTTACGAAGGTGCCAGCTTCATATCTCTCAGCTTATTTCTCAGAGCCACTTTGTTTTGATATGAAATTGAAATGTAGCTACATGTGTGTCTTTTTGACTTGTAATCACTGCATCTTGCTCTACTGCAGGACCTAATATATTATAAAGATATTCGATGGACCTCGGTTATACCCCAGGGTTTGGAATGACTATTTACTCAGTAAGTGAGCCATGCGTGCTCCTGCAAACACGTGACTAAAAAAATCACAAATGTCTGAACATTTAACAAACAATTTTGCTTTCATAGAAAGAGGACAATATGCCTGCAATTTATACAATATACTGAATGTATACAGATGTGTGTGTGTGTGTGTATGTGTGTGTGTGTATGTGTGTGTGTTTACTGAGCTGCCAGCTGTCATAGCCCCTAGGCAGCTTCCTGCAGGTAGGATGACCTGAGTAGAGCCAGAGCAACTGCTCCATCTGGCACACACACACACACACACACACACACATACAGAATTACGAACACATTTGGGCATGTGTCTGAGACTTCTCACAGTCAATAGGCCTTAGGTAGATTAGTGTCATTAGAATCCCTCACACAAAATGTAGACAGAATCTGAAGTACGTAAGAACTTTATCCTGGTTAGGGCCGTTATTCAGATCCAGAGTCAGACCTGAAAACCGTGTGGGACATACACAGTCCATCACACAGCACCCTACACACACACACACACACACACACACACACACAATTTTGCTATGGTTTGGGAAATGGGAGGAAACTGGAGTCTTCATGTCACATACAGTTATCTGAGCTCAATCTTATAAACTAACAATTTCTACCCCTACCAAACACACTGTATAATTGACAGCATTATTGTGTGTGAAATAGGTGAGTTGTGCATGAACAGTCGGTGACAGTATTCCGTTCCACATATGTGCATGTGGGTTGCAGATTTCACTCTGTGTGTGCATGTGTATGATGTTTTTTATCCATCACATCTCCCCTACCAGACTAAAATGAAGTGGTGGTCAGCATTATGGTTGGTGTTAGCAGATGGTGTGTATGTGTGTGCGTTCAGCGCTCAGTGAGGGGTCCGCAAGCTTCGTCCTTGAACGTGGTTCGCACCTACTATTCAGCAACCTGACTTTCTGTTGGAAGCAATGTACGGGCAAAGCTGTAGAAAATGAAATCCCAACTTCGACACAAAGTCCGCTGTAAGTTTTGGAAAAAGCGAGTGGAAAGGCGTGGATTTGATTTATGGGTTTCAAATGTGTATTGACTTTTTTTTTTTTTGGCAGAACTTTCCTGCTTTTTTCTTCTTTCTTTTTTTGCCAGAGCATCTTGTGGGTGGAGTTTTGGTTTTGTTTGCAGCTGCAAAATCTTGGCATCTGTGTTTTACATTGATTGCATTCAAACCACACACACACACACACACACACACACGCACACACTATGGAGAATTACCATCTCTCATTGCATTTAGTTAAGTGAGTCAGCATTTTTTTTGTTCATAGATTAGGACCTAAAAATGGCTGCAAATTCATTTCCACTCTGCATGTCTCCAACTGCATGCACACACAAGGAGACATTTGTCTCTAATCAGCTAGTTTTAGCTTCTTTGTCTAATGTAAACTTACTTAAACACAGCAAAAGTAAGATCTTGTAACACAGCACAGTACAGAGTAACGACAAGGAAATATATATATATATATATATATATATATATATATATATATATATATATATATATATATATATATATATATATATATATAGAGAGAGAGAGAGAGAGAGAGAGAGAGAGAGATTGGCATTGGGGGGAGGGAGAGGAGGAGAGTGCTGTGTGGCCAGCTATTGAAGCATGGTGCTCTGTGCCAGTCCATCAGTCATAGCGCCCTCCTGTAGATAAACGCCAGCGAGCGGCCTTTATTTGACCACCTGACTGAGTCAGCCCACGCTGTCACTGGCAGCATACACACAGACACACAAATACACACACCACACACATGCCACATGCCCTGCCATTCGTCCTACCCTTACGCCTTTACTTTGGTTGTCGTTCTGTCATCCCTGTAACTCCCCCGTCTCCTTGTTTTTGACATCCCTATAGCCATATATTCATCTTTTCATCTTTACTTCTCACTGGAAAACCTCCTTCTCTATCTCTCTCTCTTTATCTTTCTTACTCTATCTTCTCCCCCTTCTGTATCTTGCTTTCTGGTGATTTTTATTGTTTCCTTGGGAAGGTTTTCTCCCCTCCCTCTCTCCCTAAGTCTTTTCATTATGCAGATCTCTCTCTCTCTCTCTCTCTCTCTCTCTCTCTCTCTCTCTCTCTCTCTCTCTCTCTCTCTCTCTCTCTCTCTCTCTCTACCTCCTATCTTTGTTTACTTTTTCTTTATTTATTGCTGATATTTTTCTGTTGATTTTTTTCTCGCCAAGGTAGTGGATAGGACATCAATCACTGTCACTTAGTGTCACTCATCTTAAAGTGGGGTGCCAACCCAACCACCCCCCCCCCCATCCCCCCTCTCTCATCTCTCAGCCCCATATTTTACGTCTTCAGTTTATGTTAAACTCCCTCAATACATTAATCTGTGAAGAGATCTGCGGTCATGCATCTCCAATCTGACTCAAATATATGTTTACAAGTTTCCAAATGAGAGTAGCGCAGGAATGCCGTCAGTTCTTATTCCCTGCTGCTTGTAGGCATGCAAGGCTCGGAGCAGCCCAGTTGGACGAGTGCAGCTCTTATTTAGACGAATGATTAAAGTTAAGGCCCAACCATGAGTCTCAGCCCAGCACTCTTGTTTAAAGAAGAATGGGGGAGCTGTCATCTTTTGATGCATTGCCTGCCATCCCGCATGCAAAGACGATAGCTTGACACACTCACACACACACTCACACACAGACACACACACATAAGCATGCCTTGCCACCCAGCCAGCTGCTACAAACAACCTCTTTTCTCTCCCCTTATTTCCTCTCCCTTCTCTCTTTCTCTCTCTCCTCTAAATGATGGATCTGTACTTGTTGTATTAGGCTGGATGAGTTGCCCCCCCCTTCATCGTAAGCCCTCCTGAGGAATGGGAGTGTGAGCAGGTGATCTATGAGCATCAGAGTTCAGTAGTAGTCCTGGCGGTCGAGTGCATCCTCTGGAGGCTGAGGGTGTGTGGGCGAGAACGTGTGTCTACTGCTCAATGTTCCAACAAGGCTGGAATCTTCTTGCCTCTTATTACTAAAACAGACTGCTGTATCCCATTGGTCAAAATTCACCAAAATACTGATTCCTTGTTCTTATGACCAATTCTATCTGAATAGCCAAAATCCCCAAGTAATTATGGTGACTATAATGGTGGTTGTGGCAGTGATGATGATGATGATGATGATGATGATGATGATTATGATTACAATGGTGATGACGATAGTGGTGCTGGTGATGATGATTATGAGGATGATGAAGATGATAGTGGTGATGATGATGTTGATGATGAGGAGGAGAGGATGATGATGATGATGATTATGATTATAGTGGTGATGATGACAGTGGTGCTGGGGATGATGATGATGATGAAGAAGATGATGATGATGATTACAATGGTGATGATAAGGATGATGATGATGATGATGATGATGATGATGATGATTACAATGGTGATGATAACGGTGCTGGGGATGATGATGATGATGATGACGATGATGATGTTGACGTTGATGATTATAATGGTGCTGGGATTATGATGATGATGATGACGATGATGATGATGTTGACGTTGATGATTATAATGGTGCTGGGGATTATGATGATGATGATGAAGATGATGATGATGATGATGATGATGTTGACGTTGATGATTATAATGGTGCTGGGGATTATGATGATGATGATGACGATGATGATGAATATGTTGACATTGATGATTATAATTGTGCTGGTGACAACACTTTGCATTAGCATTCTCTGCTTGCTAACTAGTTCCACATAGCTAATGTTAGCAGTCAGCATTATTATAGGAGCTGAAAAATGTATTGCTTTCCTAAGCCAAGAAATGAGGAGACAATGACCTACTTTTATCTGAAATATTTTATCGGAAGAATACCGATGAAGGCAATCTGTCTTGTTGGCTTAAAGATTTACTCAGTAAAATGTCTTTAATTTAAATTAGTATTTACAAGCACAACAGATTAAAAAAGTCATGAAAGTGTACAGTTGATATTTTATATTCAGCTTGTGTATGGGTGTGAAAGTGTGTGCAGACAGCTATACTGTAGCTGAGGATTTCTGTACTGTAGCAGATGGATTACACAAACTTATCTATATACATTCACTATGCTGTAATTGCTTTTCTATGCACTTTATACTGCATTTCCAATCAAATGTATTGCCTTATTGTGACGGTATATACACACTAAATACACAGGAACAACCCACTTATTAAGATGAACCTTTATATAACCTTTATATTAGAAGATATGCTTTAAATAAGAAGTTTATTTAGCATTCTATGTGCCTGCCTGTTTCTGGAAACATCCACATCAGAATTCACTGCAATATAATCGTATCTCTAGTGAAATTATTTTACATTACTGATTCTGTTCCTAGCCTCACTGCTTAATTCATCCATCAAAACATCCATCGACCCATCCAATCCATCGACTCGTCGATCCATCCATTCATCTATCCATCTATCCACCCATCCATCCATCCAACCAAACATCCAACTATCCATCAATCCAACTATCTATCCATCCATCCATCCATCCAAACATTTATCCATCCAAACATCCATCCATCCATCCAAACATCTATCCATCCATCCATCCATCCATCCATCCATCCATCCATCCATCCAAACATCTATCACATAACCATGCAGAAACCCACACTGACATGGAGAGAGCATGTGAAGCTCAGCACAATACAGTAGCTGGAGTTCAAGAATATAAACTCCAAAGTTTGACCAAAATTCTTTCTGTATTATACTCTGACACCCAAACTTTAAGAAAACATAAGCATTTCTCCCCAAAATAATGTGGAAAGGTTATTTTTTAAATCATTTTCTAAAGTTAGAAAATGCCAGATCAACGTTTTTCCTCAAATGCCTCTTAGGTAGATAAGGATCCAGCTTAAAAACATAGCTACAGAAATTGCTGTGGGCTATGAGTAAATAGCCATAGCTTCAGATTTCAATGCTTCAATTTCAATCTTATTTCTATGTGATATTATCTCATAAGAATATGAAATCAATATAAAGCACTTGCTTTAAGACATTCAGTGTGTTAGAGTTATCAGTGGAGTCTGTGTGAGAGTTAAAATGTCTGAAATGTCTGAATGTGTGCAAAAAGAAAAACAAATATTTTATTAAATGAAAGCCTATAGTTTTCGGAATTTCATAAAAAATTCCTGTGTAAAATGTTTATAGAGACCATTACACATCTCTATTTTGTTACAACACACCACTTACATGTACACACACTGATTTGCCAGAACGTTTTGGATAAAGGAGACGCACCAATGCCTGATTTTGCCATGTACAGTATGAAACCATGAACCAGTCACATGGCGAAAGTTAGCTAGCTGCTAAGCCTGCAGGTAAACCATAGAGTAAGCATAATTTTTGGACAATTCAAGTGGCAAGGACAAATTTCTTCAGAAGACATGAGCAAAAAAACAGACTCTAAAGCGAAACTTAAACCAGAGGTAAATCATTTATCTTCCACAACTCTGTGCTATAATGTCAAACAGCACTGAGTGTGTTTATGAGCATTAAATTTAAGTAAAAAATGAGTGGGACTTGGATATTTATAAATATTGTTGAGTCCTGTCAGAGAGACGGAGTGTCTCCGTGGAAACAAAATCCAGACCCAAATGCAGGGACAGAAGACAGACAGGGGTTTTATGAATAATATCACAAAACCAGGAAATGGACTTAGGAAAACATTAGAATAAAAACTGAACAAATAAAATACAAAACAAGATCAAACAAAAACAAAAACCAAAAACATAAAACAGAGAACAGCAGGAATAAATAGGGAGGGTAATTAGTAAGACATGAGGAACATAAGGTGTGCAGAGCACAAAACGTGTTAGCGCACAAAAACAAACGCACATATCTAACGCACATGGTCTAATATTTCCGAAAAGGACAGCATTGTCATCTTTCACAACTATTTTTTAATCTTTAGTTGACCAGGTATTTATTTATATTTAACTTTTAAACTGACAATTCTTTCAACCAGTTCTTTAAATACTTGGTTATTTCTAATAGTCCAGACGTTTTGACCATAACTATAAAAATAATCTCTTAATCACACCAATAGAGGTATTTTGTCACCATTAGACATTATTTTTTCAATTTTTCCCTCGATTTTTCCCTCAAACTCTACTGTGTACACAACAAGCAGAGTCTCTGTGACTGTACAAAGCATGTGACATTATTTTAACTATTTACTAACTGAGTTAACTATTCATCATGTAAGGAATTGTCCGTTGCTAAACATCTTGCCCCTTCTACTAAGTGTGAACCATTCCTCTACCTGGGCTTAAAAGCAGGATTTAAAATGAAGTTAAACACAGTGTCCAAAGTCCTAAAGTGAACAACCATGAGCTTGTACTATTATGATTGTGTTCGTAAAGTTTTAGCATGTTACACGACGTATATTACATCCCCAAAACTCCATCTTGAGAAGCAGGTCTGTTATCTCATGTTTTATCCTAGATCTTAAAAACAGTTTAATCCTCAAACAGTTTGATCTCGTTAAGTCAAGCCTTGCTCATCTCCTCGTCTGCATCTTAAAACGCCTGCTCATAACGTTCTCCTAATGCTTTCAGATCAGTCAGCTGACACTTCTCCTGCTTTACAGACATTCCTGTTGCTCACTGATGGAAATGATGAAATTATATTGCAATAGATCTCTTTATGGACTCTCTGGACACTACAGAGGAAATGAAGATGATCCTGGATTACATTAATCCAGACGCAAGTATCTTATTCCACCACTTTACTGATTAGATTTAAGCACCTGTTCAATGACCTGATCACAGTTTAGCTGGGAAATCTGACTGCAAAGCTACTTATAGTGGAGCTACACTCTACGATTAATTCGTTGGCTTAAATGGTACGATCATGCTGGCTTTGTAAGCAATGATATATACAGTAGTATAGTTGGTGCTAAAAAAATGGGCTATCATACAGCACAGATTACAAGATTGCTCTGTTTAGAAAATGGCTTTTTCTAATTTATGTATCACTGACAAAGTGCATTGCGTATTAAGAGATGTACAAAGTGTACAAAGTGCACTGTTAGATGCTGAAGCTCCACAGGACGCTAACTAACACCACTGGAGCTAAAGAAAAGATCAGTTCATAAAAGAACCTTTTGGCTTGTTATGGCAAAAACACTGAATCTGAAATCTGAAAGCTCTATTAGCAGTTCTCATGCTTTATTTGGAGATATTATAATACCATTAAATAGAAATGTTCTTTTGAGAATACATCATGCTACACACTTCTAGCTAATGCCCTGGGGTTCTGTACTGTACTTGGACATCAAAACCTTTTCCCAAAGAAATGGTTGCATTTATACAGCAAGGGTTAAATGGTTGGAGAATGTTTTTAAAAAACCTTTTATATTAAATCGGTTCTTCAATTCAAACAATGTGTAAGGTGAAATCAGTGCCATTACTTTTTGGAATGTTATCTATATGTTTTATAGATATATGATATATATCTATATAACATAAATCTTCTTCTATCTATCTATTGATGAATGACATATTTTATGCAGTTTGTGAAATAATGAAAAGTGATAGAAACACTTATACAAGTGGGGTTATTGAGCTTTCAATCTTTTAGTTATTAATAAAATAAAATTTGAAAGGTTATCCAAACATATTTGTTGAAATATATTTATACTGCATTTTCACTTTATTTTTTTTATCATTTTTTTTTGTCATAAAATCACCTAATTATAAAAAGAAGCATCTAACCTGAATTTAGAGAGCCCTATTGGGTCCTTTTCAATGGACCCTTCAGTTGGTTTTACTTAAATAACAAATTTGGAATTCCATCTGAAACAAGTGATAGAAATATTTTATTTTTTATATAGAACCATTTCTGTTAAGAGTGCAGCTACCTTATTCAATACATTTCAATTATTGTTTTGTATTGGACAGCAGCTTAACAAAAATCTGGATGTAAAAAAAAATTCAGGATGTAGTAAAATTTGAAATTTATTCCTAATGAGCAAGCCGGAGGTGACGGTTGCAGGGAAAAAACCTCTCTGAGACGATTTAAGGAAGAAACCTTGAGAGGAACTAGACTCCAAAAAAAAACAAAATTGTCATCTGGGTGACACCGGATGGTGCGATTATAGATCTTCTGTAACTGTGTACGATGCCTTATCAGACAACATAAAATTCAAAGTCTTAGAGATAGTCAAATATTATACACAGTAAAGTACCATAGTGTACATAAGGTAACGGCTTGTACACAAGATTAGCAATATATTTGTGTTCTGACTGCTCTATGACTGTTGCATTAGAGCTGGATCACAAGGCTGAAAATGGTACAATATTGGCTCTGCTGGAATGAAATGATTTTTATCCATTCCGTTATTGGAAGCAGATATTAACAGTACAGCAGAATAATGAGAATAACGGTACCATAACCTATGAATTCTCCAACAGCTCTGTGTATTGTATTACCTATACCAGTCCAGCACTTGTTCATATGAACATCCTGGAAATAATTGAGTTCTTCTTCGCAGTATATCATGATTTCTCTTCTCCCAGTGACCTTTCAGTGATGTGGGTCATGTTTCATTGTTTAGCATTTTAACAAGCTCTCATGATTGCTCTGGATGTTGAGTTGATCTTGGCTCTTTCAAAAAACCTTTATATTTATTGGCTGCCAGGAGAAAAGCCTAAACCTCTCTGATATTGCTTTTTACACCACAGTGCAGTGTCTTAACGAGAAGCTATTGGATTTTCACCATGTACTCTCGCCTAAGAATCATTACCATTCAGAATGCCGATAGTTTGCAATACGCCATAAGACGATGAGGAGAGACGTGACTTTTGACAAATCAGCACATAATGTTGTTTACAGCAAAAGAGCTGCTCTAAAGAAGCAATTTGACATTTTTAAAGAGCAATTCAATTCATCAGAAATTATAGATGACGGCTTGGAAGGTGATAAATAATATTTAAGGATTGTTCCGCAGTTATCTTTTTAGATTTTTACGAATAAGCATTTTTGCTCGTCTAAACTCCGGTCCAGGTTTCACTTCATTGACACACACAGCAGTGAGTCGCGGTGCGAGCGAGCATCACACTGTGGTGCCCAATGCCATGTTAGGAAAATGCTGAAGTGTGGCAGTATTTTGAAAAGTCAAAGCACCTGACACAAGCTGTTTTCAGGTGACACTAATTGTGAGGTCATTTAAGAAGTCGGTACTGTTTAACTCTCTCCGTTTAACATTTATCAAGGAATCAGTCAAGAAAATTCTGCAACCAGATTTATGGCAAAAGGTCCAGATTTATGGCTAATTGGTTTACTTTTGAATATATTTCTATGATTTCTAGACAACAAGTTGCTCTTGGAAGTTATTATACAGTAATGATAGCCAAGATAATCAGTGAAAACAACATGAGAAATTTGCGGTTCCAAAAATCTCATGTTGCCTGTACTTTCCGTTTGTGTTCATTTAATGATGTTCATACATATCCTTATCTTTTAGCCTTATATGTAGCCAAATTATTTATCTTCAACTCTAAACTAATTTGTGTAACCTGGAATGAACCCAACATTTAAAAAAAAAACATATTGACATATTGGCCATGCATGCAAGGTCATTCACAAATAAGTCCAGTTGGAAAAAGTACTTTATTAGCTGGATGTAATAAATAGATAGATGGATGCAGGAGGATATAGTCAGCAACTTAAATATATATTTGATTCCATGTGGATTTGGTATTTTTGGTAATTATCTGCCTTATTGATCTTTGACAGGTTGTACCTCGCAGCTACAACACACCTCACAGCTATAATGTCTGAAACTGGAGTGTAAGGCAATGCCAATTTTGGGTCTGTTTATTACTCCAAATATCTGGTTGTGTATTTAAATTCAAACCCAAAGTGGGCTTGGCCTAGCTGATTCAATTATCCAACACATCAACAATACCTAATAAATAATGATATATGATTAACATGTCTAATGTCTAAAATTTAAATATCGGATTCTTCATTATCTAAGATCTGTGTCTGTAAATCTAAAGATTTAATTTGATATAAAATGAACTCAGCCTCTCAAGGAGACAAGTTTATACATACAAAGAATAAGTATAAAATAAGAATAAAAAATAAAGTAAACAAAAAAATAGAAGAAAAAAAATAGAAAATAAACAGAATGTTTTAGTATTTTGTTGAATATGATCACCTAGATGCTAAGTTGTTGTACTATAAGTCAGAAGGTTGTGAGTTTGAATCCCAGGTCCACCAAACTGAGTTTAAAAGAATTCATGCCAGTTCGGGTGCACACTGTAATCCGGTTTGCTCATTAGGGATCAAGATATATATATATATACATATATATATATATATATATATACATATATATATATATATATATATATATATATATATATGTATATAAATATATATATATATATATATATATATATATATATATATATATATATATATATATATATATATATATATATATATATATATATATACATATATATGTACGATTTTTTAAATAGTACCTATGTTTTCATTTTCACACTTCAACAAGTTGTTGATAATAATAATTATCAAGAATTTGTAATGAAAACTGTTGTTACATTTACATTTGGGAAGAAAGCAAGGTGAAATGATAAAATTATATATTAGATATATAAATATAGCAGTATGCTGGGCAGAATTTTTTTTTTTTACCAAAAAAGTTTTACCAAAATTATACTTTTGCTCTTTTCTAGTTTAAAGAACTGTAGCAAATTCAAGATATTTTTAACAATATACTAACAAATATGATTTTTTTAAAATCATTAATCAAATAATCATTACAAGGATTTTGCTGAGTTAGGCAAGCAAGATACACAGATAGCAGTGTCTAATAATGGCAGTAAAATGCATACAAAGTGTTTTTAAAACCTTTTCATTGTTGTCATTACTGTGTTACATTACTGTTGTTCATTTAATTGCTTGTTTGTTTACTTGCACATTTAATTGTTTTTATGTTGTCACTATTTGACTTTCACACCAACTTTGACACCACATTTTATATAACTAAGGTGAGAATAGTTTTTTTTAAAAATAACATTTAGCTTATGATAAACTGACAGGAATGACTAACATTCTGTAAGCGTATACGCTTGTGTATATGTATATAATACAATTTTTATTTTAGAATGAGCAACACTCAATGTTAAGCTGTCAAAATGTTTGCTAAGTAAATGAATTTACACGCCAGCAGCAGATTTTACTCATATTTGAAGCACTGGGCAGCAGCCTCTGAGCTCAGTGTGCAGCAGTCCTAACATGTTTTGCTCAATAATTCTGTAATTAGACTTTTCCGTACTAACAGCATGCTAGCTGCCCACAGTCTTCTCTGCGCTGTGCCTTGTCTGCAAATCGTGGACCTTGTCCAGAAGGGTGAAAGCCACCGCATGTTGAGACACCAGACTTGCCCCGGCTGCCTGCAATGCCCTTAGTCACTCACACACACACACAAGTTGTCTGACACACAGTGTGTCGTGATGGAGTGAATGTGAACGGTGTTGTCTCTGGACTGCTGGGACAGGTGTAGGTCACACAAAGCAGTGGGGTGAAGAAGCAAAGACTGGTGGTCTTTCTGAAAAGACTCCTTCCCATTTAGCTGTTGATACTGTGCCAAAACACACAGACACACCGACACACACAACTGTGTCACGTGTCTACATGTTTGGGTGTGTGGTGTCGGGTTGTCACTTTTGACTTCAGTACCAATAACAGATGTAGTGTCACGATTGTCAACGACACCGATACGTCGTCATGAATAATTAAACGAGTAGAACTCAACACCGGCGCTGTCAGCAGGGACGCCTAATCCGCCAACACGTCTAGTCTATCTTGCTACAAACGTTTATGTCTGAAATATCTTTAAAACTATTTTCAACAGAAAGGAAGCAGTTCAAGAAAAACAATTTCAGAGATTTCACTTTGCTATGACCTTGACGTTGTTTAGCTGCTGATTACAATGATCTTTTCTAATAAACCTTACAAACATTTATTCTCTGATATTCAGTGAACACGCAAAATTAGGATTGTTAGAACACATTTTACATTTCCTAAAAATACTAAAAATAAGAAACTAAAACATTCAAACATGGTTTCATGTCATTTGTACCATGTTGCTAGCAGTATGAAGGCAAGTAAAGCTTTCATACTTTGCATACCTAGTGTGTTGAATAAATTGATCATTTTTTCAGTTTTCTCTGGTCATTTTTGTGAATTGCTGCCTAATAGCCTTAAGTTAGATTTCTCAGAAATTCTCCAAAATATAAAATTGCTTCTCATGCTGTGAATACACTCAGGAAAAAGCCATCGTCCACATACAGACAAAACACAGTAGCCTTGTAACAGTCTGATTGACAAAAAAGAGAGAGAAATTCCATGACATTCACCCAAAATGCAGGACCAATTTTACGATCGATAGCTGCGATGTTGTCGGTATTCGCTAAAAGTATTCCAACTCTAGACGGAAGACATTCCTGTTAGATGTTTCAGTAGCCACGGATTTTATTTATTAAAGCTGCAGTAAGTGATTTTATTAACTTGTGCCAAATGTCAGCCTCTGAAAAAATCCCCCCCTTTTAGTCGCACACCATTAATCCAAGCCTTTCTTTACAGCTCCGCCCTGCAGAGACACAGAGCAGTGGATTCATGATGTAGCATCATGGGCCACAAAGTGTTTGGGATGATAATTTATTTATTTTTTTCCTGAAAGATTAATCCAACAATATAGCAAGTCAAATTATCTGTCAAGCAACAAAGCAAGCTCTGCATCAATTCTGAGCCCTTCAAATCTCTCAGGTCTCTCCTCTCTCCAGTAATGAAAAGCCACACCGATGTTCACGTTTGTCTTCTTTTCTTTTTATTCCTTTTCCCTTCGGCAGGTCTTTTTGCTGACTGTTTTCTCAGTTTTTACTTGAATTGGAAATATGGTCAACATTGGCCTTCTTTGCCATTGCTTCCATAAGATATATGAGCAATTCTTCTGTGATGGGCCTTTTTCACACTTCTGCTACTACAACAACAATGCAGTAAAAGAAAGCCAAATGCATTTAAAGACTATTTAGAAGTGTTATTGAAACAGCTTGAAGTATCAGTGCAAGTAGAGTTCTGGGGGCAAATAATCTGCAGCTACAGCGAGAAGAAATTGGTCACTATTTGAATTTATCCTAATAGGTTTGACCTTAGGTTTGTGTGGCTTTGTGTTCCACATCAAGATGTAGCATTTAGATCAGACTATCACCTCCTCATACTGAACTAAAGGAAACACTCATCATTCTCCATACAAGCATTAATTCAGCTCTAAATTCTGTTTGATTCCAAATACTCCCTGAGACGATATAAGGAAGAAACCATGAGACGAGCCAGACTCAGAAGGGAACTCGTGTTTATCCAGGTGAAACCGGATCATGCGATTACAAATCATTTCCTTTCTAAAACTATGTACTATATGTCAAAAAAGTGCAATTTTGTAAGCTGGAAATGAATTCTAGTTTTAATGTTCTGCCGATTGCTGGAAATGTAAAAGTAACATGAAGTCTGTTTGGTTGAAGTTATTATTGTTCACTTGAGTGCAAATTTATTTGTGGCAATTGCAGTCCTAAAGCTATAGATAGCTCATTATCAGTGCTAACATCACGTAATGTTAGCTTACCCCAGGGCTGTCAAGTGTCACGCATTGGGAGTGACAATCACGCATTTGGGTCTTTTGTCACGCTCTCCCGCCACACATTGTATTTGTCACGCAGAAAAACTTACTATTTATCATATATTTAATATGCCACAGTGCCCGCTGTCTCTATGGAACCGGGCAGGAATCAAGTGCGTCTCCCCTGGAGTTCTTAGTCGAGCCTGACACATCAGCCAATCAGAAAAAAGAGGCTACACAATAGCCAATCAGAAAATAGCACTATTGTATCTGGGTAAGATTTAACGCAACAACCAATAATAAAAAAAAGCATATTCATTAGAGAAGGTATTTTCGATGGTCGGTTTGAACAAAACCTCAGCATGAAAAACAGCTTGTATCTGGATGGGACATTGTCCTCAATCATGACCCTAAAAATGGCTGGGCTTAAGCTGAACTGTTTTAAATAGGAGCAACATTACAAATGATAAAGGAGTCCATAAAGGAAACAAACACTTCCAGGTTAGCTTTAGTCTCAGATGCACTAAGAAAGATGAAATACATTTAAATGGAAGGTGATTAACAAGTGATATACAGTAACGTATAGTGATTTTGTGATATAATATGCTGTTAACTTGAAATCATTATGCCTGTGTAACATTGTTTTACCTGAGCCTATGTACTTGTGAAAAAGATCTGTCCAACACTGGTGTGCTACACCACTGCTTCCTGTTTATTTATAGCTATACTCTCAGCCTGGTACTATTTTACACTTTTCTGGTGACAAGCTTCAGAATCTCGAATCTTGGCCATTGAGATATGGAAGTTTGGGAAGTGAACATTTGTGCTACACAGTGAGCTTTTTAGAGCAAGTTACAGTAACTGGATGGAAAGAAAATTCGCATACTCACATTATAGAGTTAGAAGATGTTTGTTTGAAGAAAAGCCTGTGGTTGGTCAAATGTAGGCCAGATTAAGTAATGAAGTGTATCACAAATTTTCACTGGTAATTAATGGATTGCTTTAGCCTCCACTCCACTGTTCAGAAAGTTTTTTGTGTAATATACATAGTATTGAACATCATAATGTTTTAATAACTAGACAAAATATTAAATGTTCTGTAGTATTGGTAAGATTTCTATTGTACTATATTTTAATCAAAAATCTGCTGTGAATTGAAGACTTTATTTTATTTTATTGTTAAAGAACAGTATTTAATGTAGCACTCTTACACTCTTATTATAGATCTCGGTCACTGTTTTATATGTTATAAACTATTTCTATAAGAACCCACCACATACCTCTCCAGGAGGAGTGGAAGTTAAATGAATTAATTTACATTTAAAATGTTGATTGTTTTAAATTACTGGACTTCTACTCTAAAACTAAACTCTAATCTATAAACTTTTTTGTTGCCTTGATATAATGAACTTGTTGCTATGACATAATGGTCTCATTGCCATGGCGTAATTATCTGGCTGCCATGACATCATGATCTCATTGAAATGATGTAATGATTTCTTTGCCATTACGTAATGATCTGGTTGCCAAGATGTGATCTTCTCATTGCAACAATGTAGTGATCTCATTGGCAAGACAGTATGATCCTGTTGGCATTGCATAATAATCTGGTTGCCATGATGTAATTATTTCATTGCCAAGACATTATGATCCTGTTGCAATGGCGTAATAATCTGGTTGCCATGATATAATGATTTCATTGCCATGGCGTAATGATCGGGTTGCCATGGCGTAATGATCTCATTGCCAAGACATAATGATCTTGTTGCCATGGTGTAATGATCTTGTAGCAATGATGTAATAATTGGATGCCCATGCCTTACAAACCCGTGGCCACACATATGATATTGGTAGTAAGTAAGTATAACTATAATAGTATAAAGTATTGGGGCTACACAAACGTCAAAGACATGTTATTGAATATAATACTTTATGTTTTATCATAGCAAAATCTCTGAGTTATAAAATGCCATAATTCATTTTAAGTAGATATTTTGGAAACTGTAATATACTTTGAAAAACTGCTGAGTGGACAACACTATAGTAATTAATTGTACAATTATAGTATGTGATTATGTGATAGTACGATCAGTTTTTTATAAGATTTTGAGGCAAATGAACTCATTTGGCATGTAAAAGGCAGCAGCAGTGAAAAAAAACAAATGTAGATTTTGTCATAAATCCAGTGAGTCTGCTGCTGCATGACTGGTAGCATCATTAGAGCGTTTGGGGCTGTTTGTCTCTTTAGCCTCATGTTATGACAAGAGCCACAACAACAGGCTCATTTTAATGAGACTCTTTTCTTTCAGAACCAATAACGAGAAATGACAGCACACATTTTTCTCATTCATTGCACCCCCCCTCATTTAACAAATGCCCTTTCCCTCTCAGATTTTATACTAAAAAAAAAATAAATAAAAATGAGAAATGCATGACGGCAACAATTAAGGAGCTGCACTTCTTCTGTGGCGGTACTTCAATCAGTCTTTCACTTTGTTGCCTTTCTTTTTCAAAAGTCGTTCTCACTATTCCCCCCTCTGTAGTGTCCTTATCAGTCTCAATTCTATTGCTCTGCTCTCTGATACTCCCTAACTCCATCCGTCACTTCCATTTTTTATGATAATCCATTGACGCCATTGGACAGTGAAATCATCTGTCTCTCTCTCTCTCTCTCTCTCTCTTTCTCTCTCTCCCCTCTCTCTCTCTCTTCAGTGGTTTATCTCCTTTCCCCTGGGCTGTATTTGCTTCTCATAATTAAATGTCAGTTCCAGACATCCAGTTTCATAGGAAAAGTTTCTTTTCATAATAATAAAAAAAAGCAAGAACTCATTCTTAGCCTCGTTTGCAATACAGATGTCATAGAAAGGCTCAAAATGAAACTGATGACTACATTCAAGAGATATTCTTTTGCTTTTGTTTCTCTTTTCCAGCTCTTGACATAACCCTTTATGATTCATGTATCCTGAGTCACGTCGCACTTGTAATGAGTCTGTCTGTGTTCTGCCCTGTTTCTGTCTGCTGGTCTGCCTTGCTGTTAATTGTTTGTTCCGCCCACTCATTGGTTACCATGGACACTAATTGAACTTCATCTCTCCCTCAGGTGTGTTGTCTTAGTCACTGATTGTCTCTGCTTGTCTCTGCTTGGTTCCTGTTTGTTATATCTACTCTGTTTGTTCACTTCCCTGGTGTTGGTCATTGTTGAATGTTTGTGTCTATGTTCCTGTTTGCTCAGTGTTCTGCCCTGTTTTGCCTGCCCGTCTGTTTCTTGTTTTGGATTAATAAAAGACTGAACTGCATTTGGATCCTCACTCGCCTTTGCCTCACCGCGACAGCACTAAAATAAGAGAAATATATTTAATCTGAGAAAACATCTTAGTCGTCACTTTCAGTGTCGTACTTGAAATCAACGGCTTATCTAAAACGTTTTGCTTTAAATTTTAGTGGCTGGTGGAGGATGATGTTTGTTTGGACTTTTCCATGTTTGTTATATTGCAGTCATCTTTTTGCTGTGTTATTTTCCGACCGCAGCTATAACCTTAAAACATATTTCACTTGCAGTCTAATATCTGTTTAATTCAATTCAGTCATTTTTGTGTAGCGTTTTTAACAATGGACATTGTCACAAAGCAGCTTTACAGAAATATATTAACTCAGGATACAAATTACAAGCCAGGGACGATAGTGTTGAGGAAAAACTCACTGAGAAGAACCAGACTTCAAAGAAAATCCATTCTCATCTGGGATTATAAATCATTTCCTGTCTATAACTGTGTATTCTATAGTCAAGTACAATTGTGTAACCTGGAGCATAATTTCTGAATTCATCTTAGTCTCAACATGAACTCTTTCTGTTGGAGTTATCTAATGTTCAATGATGGAGACTTCCTTCCTAGTACTATCTACTTCCTCCCTTTTAAGAACCACACTTCGAAATAAAATGAGAGCTTATCAAATAGAGAGATATCTGATATTTCTTACTGTGAGATCATTATATAGTAAATAGAAATTCAGCATGTCACAGAAAATATTTACTCTCAAGCTTATTTTATTTGCAGCTAATTGTGCTTTGTGCATCAAATAATCACCTGAAATATGCAAAATGACCTGCAAGGAGAATAAAAGCAGTTGAAGCTTGAAATGAATAAAAGAAATCTATAAGAAATATGCTTAATAATATTATATATTTACTGAAGCGAAAGATAAGTTAAATATACATTTAAGATAAAAATCTGTTGCAGTGCATGTGTGTGTGTAACTAAGTTACTCTGCACACTGAAAACAATTTGACTTGCTGGCTCAAGATTAAATGGACACACAATAAAGCACATTATTATTGTGTACTATATTATTTCTGTTCTGATTAACTATAGCATGAAAATAGCAGCTCAGAACAACTCGGGATGAGGTTTTGATTCGATCGCTGCAGGTTTATGACTAAATCGGATTCGTTCAGAATTCATTCGTTCCCAATCATAGGATTAATTTAAGGTTAATATAAATATCAGGTTAACCCTAATTAACTGACAAATGCAGCTTCCCTGTAGGTATCATTATTCATTTAACTTTTCCTTACCTGTTTTATTGTCTGGTGAAAGGTTGTGCATATCCACACATAAATAATGGAAACTGAATTGCAATTATCCATTTTAGGAATTTTAGCGGTGACATTTAATTTAGAATATTTTTTTATTTATGTATTATGTTTTTTATTTATTTATTTATTTATTTATTTGGGGGGGTCCACTTATACTGTTGTCATGTACATATATACAACCCGTTCTGTCAACAGTCTTACTGTGTGTATTGGTGCATTATCATACTGATACACAGCACCAACTTCATTCAGTGTACGTAATGTTTGAACCATTGCATGCATGTGGTCCATGACCTGAATGCTTCGGTAGTCTTTGTTAGTGATGCACCCATCTAGCACAAGAAGTGGGCCAGGAGTATGCCTTGATGTTGAAGCCCAATCTGTCAGTGCTCCACACCCATGCTTCACTCTGGACATGCTACAGTTTGGGTGGTCAGCTTGGAGCTTCTCCACACTCTAAACTCTAAAATAGTGAAGGTGGACTCATGAAGAAATGGATAGAACAAAACATGCTTGACACTGTACACAGCCCAAGATGTTTGCTGCTCTCACCATTGGAACTGACATTTGGCATTGACATGAGTGACCAAAGCCTTTCGCCTTTAGCAGCCCAACTATGAAAATTGACCCTGTGGAGCTCCTAACAAACAATTTTGATGGGAACTGGAGAGACCTAGATGTTTTTGTATGTTTTTTGGATGCAGTCTAGCTTCGTACCTGGACATCCCTTGCATCAACAGTTACTCCTGTTGGATGTGGTGTGTCCTTTATGGTGGTATGCAGACATTAACCTGTATACTGTGGCTCTCAAACACTAGCACTTTGCCGATCCCAGAGGCACCAACAAATTGTCCTGTTTTGAACTCCTATTATTATGTGAAGATTGCAATATTTTGTGTACAGCTGTGCTGTTAGTCTGATAATTAAATCATCACACACTGCTCTTACTTACGTGATGTGAAATCAGTGAAGATTTTAACCCAGGTCATGTACATACGCAGGAAAATTCCAACACTACATTGGCCTGTGTTTCAGTTTAATTGTCCAACCTGTGTATACTTTCCCCTGCTAGTAATGGTATAATATGACAGATTATCTGTATTGTTTGCCCTGAATGTGTTCTGTTTTGTTAAAATATTACACTGGTACAGATATTTCATACCTCTAGCTAGTTAGCAAGTACAGCTTTGGCCTCAGAGTCTGAAATCACTGTAGTTGTGAGATTCTGTCTCAGTTCCCAAAGATAACCAGAATGCTGATGTTCTGCTTGAACACATATTTAGCTGCAGACTTTTCATTCATATGGAAAATTTGAAGCTCTGTCCATTAGGAACAAGCCAGATTCAACTAATCCATATGTCTTCTTTGACCACTTCCTTCTGCAGCATAAACAGTGTAGTTGGCAGTGTTGAGGAAGCTATGATAATATTTATCATGAGAAAATGTTGAAAACTGTGGCAGCACTGCCAATGTAGATAGAATATCAGGCCATTAAATCTCTCCTTACCACAATGGAGAGTATATTTCTCTCATCCTGCTGTACAGATTTGAAAAATTGATATCTGTATGCTCCATTATGTTGCTTCAACACTCTCTCCACATTTATAATGAGACTGTAGCATTCACGTGTTGTAGAACTGTCATACCTAATGAACACACAACTCTCAGCTACAGTATGTGTAGTAAAAACGCAAAGCAGAACCAATCCTCCCCAAACAATTTGGAATAAAGAGTATGACTCCATTTCAGGTAAAAAAAGTTGTTTGGTTCTGAATGTAATCAATGGCAAATGTATTTTGTGAAGTGGTGAGATACAAGGAAAAAAGATTCACTATAACATTTATTGTGTTCTCAAAATTGTGTATTCTGTGTTGTGTACTCAAGTATTTGTCCCAGGTTTAGTCATATGTTTAATAGCATAGCATATTTTGGCTCTAAGAAGAGAGACACCAGGAAAATCGAACAGTTGTATAGTGGAAGATAACATTGTTTTTTTTTACATTTGCAGTTCTGTAGATGTTCATGTGTTTAGATAGCAAAATGCTTTTCTCTTTTCTATTTTACTGTACAACTGTATACATATTGTGTTGTCCAGTCCTACTGGTGGGCGGTGTGTGTGTGTGTGTGTTTGTGTATCGGCCCTATGTGTCCTGTAAGTGACGGAGGATCAATGTGTTCGAGGCTGAGCCAAAACGAATTGATTGTGGGAAATAAAACTCCAATTATTAGAGGAAGGAACAGGCGGTCAGTGAGCTAGAGAGGGAGGGAGAACGAGGTACTCATACTCCCATCATTCCTCTGGGAGAAGCAACTTGTCTGCGTAGGCACAACACTGGGCACTCACAAATGGAATGAGAGAGAGAAATGAGACGGTGTGTGTAGGTGAGAAATGGCAGTGCACATTTTTCTTATTTAGTGCACCCATTCATTCTCCAAATGCCCTTTTTAATGTTCCCTTTTTATACTGGAAAAGATTAAGACGGCAAAACAGCACAAATTAAGCAGCTGCCATCTTTTTCTTCTATTTCAGTATGTGTTTCTTGTTTTTGCATTTTTTTTTTTTATTATCAAATGTAAGCACTGTCTTCTTAGGTCAACCAAACATGGTAGCCATCGATATAAGGTTTTCTATCAGTACTAAGTTGTTGTACTACACTCAAAGCCATGAACCCTGCATGTACTTTTGTGAGTTACGTCTCTGTTCTGCAGAATGAACGTCCTCCTCCAGTGCCTTTATTCTCCAACATTCACTTCTACTGAGAACTGTCTTAAGATCCTCAGATGAAGTTAGCGATTATTAATGGCCCTCGTACTCAGAAGCAGGAATGCTCTCTCTTCCCTCTTCTCCACTCTCGTCCTCAATAATGGCATTTTCCTCCTATGAACCTTTTCAGACGTAGTGTAATCAAATTGTCTTTATATTAAATTCTTCAAGACCTACATATGTATACATAGCTCAGTGTTGAAGATCGTTTTATCTTGTGCTTGGATCAGTAGGCCATTATTTCCTTGTAGAGTGTAGAGAGGTGGGGTGCATTGGAAGCAGAGACTATTGTAAATCAGAGTACTTTTTTATATTGCTGTTATAAAAGACAGAAGGTTTGAGCTTTAATATTGCTTCCTTCCCGAGTTGTAGATGCATGTTGTTGAATAGTGGCTAACAACAAATCTGAGCTTGGTTCAGCCGAGTTCGAGGATTTATTGCTGCAATTTCCTTTCTATGTAGACGATACTGAGCTGAACAATTTGGCAAGAAAAAAATTTGCACTCTTCGAACATACAACAATCAACGACCAAAAACCAAAACTTTATTGTTTACTTTTGGAATTACAGTACACTTTGTTTGACCTCTGTACATTTGTCTGTGTTTATTGTTATGGTTCATGATGACTTGCTTGAGGTCATTGCTGAGGTCATTCCTCAGAAAAATCCATATTTGCAAAAACCTGCGAGTCATTTTTTTTTAGCAGCGCTTTTACTTTCTACTGTAGCACTGAGTCATCATTGCAAAGTGGAGTGTAAATGCTTTGTTAGCATGTGGCCTGATATCCTGCAACACTGCTGATTAACCATAGAAGACAATAATCTTTACCTTATACCTGCACTACACAAAAGAAGGACCAGAGCGAATTTGACACTGATTGTAGAAAGGTGGTGTGACTTTGGGCTGGTCTCGAACAATTTTCTTCGTTCGATTATACCGTGGCATGTGGTGCGTCTCATCAAATCTTGGCCACTCCAAATCACTTACAATCCAGTCACCTCCTGGATTTTGATACCATAAATAATTTAAATTCTATTCAGTTTCATTAAAGCACTTTTAACAATGGCCATTGGCTCAAAGAAGCTTTACAGTAACATAAAAATTCAGAATAAACATTTTGTTTAAAATGTTTATTTAAAATTCTATCTTTTATTTTGCTTTCATTTTAATACATTTTATTTTTTATTTTATTTAGAAATTTTTCTCTAATTGTAACTTAGAGGCAACAATGGCAAAGAAAAATGAATGTGGAAGAAACCTTCAGAGGAACCAGACTCAAAAAACCCATCCTCATGTAAACAGAAGCTTTTGAACAACTTATAAGTATGAGCATTAGAATAATTTCCAAATCTGTTAGAGATTTAACATGAATTCCTTCCTGCCAAAGTCAGCAAATGTTCAGTGATGGAGACCTGAGTGCATAACCGGCCGAGGCAAGACTTTTCAGCATGGAGGAAGATGACACTCTAACGTTACCTCCAACTTTCTGACCAACAACCCAGACCGTTAACTATTTGAGCCACTGTTCTAAAACCTGTGTGTATGTAGTGGTAGGTGTGGTCTTCACCATCAGCCAGAATTGTGAAAATGTTACAGTGTTGCCCAGGGACTAGTGCAAAAAATGTAATTTTGCACAAAGGATGCTTTAAACTGGGTTGGCAGAAGTGACCTCCAGTAGTTTATTATGATATGACAGCATCTGGGTTGGTCAGGAGCAAAAGCAGATGTGCAGTTGCGTGTGCATCCCAGGGAGGCTGAACCATGCTGAGTAGGCATGATATGAAGGACTGGAGCATTGTTATCCTCATTATTGCTAGGTCTGTTCTCCTATAGGTACATAGAGAGAGAGAGAGAGAGAGAGAGAGAGAGAGAGAGAGAGAGAGAGAGAGAGAACAATTAACTGATTTATTGTTATCAAACTGTATTTATGAAGGTAGACTGACCTTCCCGCATGTCCTTTATACCTATATGGATTTTGTAGGCCACATGAACTGCTGGATAAAAAGTGAAAAAGGGCTACTTTTAAAGTACAAGTTCTGTTAAAATGCAAGACCTTCTAGAAAACCTCTGGTGAGAATTTGTCATCAGACACTACAGCATAGTCTGTACTGAAAATTAAAATGATCTGATTTTTATTCAAGTGCGAGCTACAGTCTGCCACCTCTTTCCCTACACTGATAAACGTCCAGCAGAAAGAGGCTGTTTAAAACCCCATATTTAATCTTGTACATCGAGCCTTGCTTTTTTTTGGGTGACAGCAGTCAAATCAATGTGCGCTGCCGTGCAATCATAATTGATCCGTAGCGAGTAAAATGTTAGATGTCATTCAGAGACTGATGCTCATACACTGATTGATGACTTACTGGAGGGCAGAGAAACCTTCCCAATGCACACAGGGCGACTTTCTGTAACTCGTCATCTTGTCAGTATGGGGTCAAGGGTTAGGGGTCAGAGTACGTGGAAGAAGCTTGTTGTCATGGTAATAAGGAGCCAAGCTGAGCAGGGGTTGGCATAACAGATGGCATGTCAGAAGATGTCTATGTTCTACGGTGCTGACTTGGCAGCACGTGAGGGCAAGACAAAGCCAAGGTGGCTGTTCTTTTCACATGACACAATGGATTTTACAGTACAGTACCATTGGTAATAGTGTGTAAATAACCCGGTTCTGTGAAATGCTTTCCTACCTTTATATGCAGTAATATCTATGCTTTGTGTGTGTGTGTGTGTGTGTGTGTGTGTGTGTGTGTGTGTGTGTGTGTGTGTGTGTGTGTGCATATTGTCCAGTGTGTATGTTTCCACTTATCACCCAGTTCTCCTGGGATAGGCTCATAAGCAAGGATAAACTGCTTATTGAAGACTAATGAATAAATAATATATCTTTTTCATATTTATATGATTACAGGATTATGATCATTTGTCTAACAGGTGAGCACCGTTACAGCCGAGTGGTTTGAAGTATCAAGTTCTCTTCCATCAGTGTCCAGTGGCAACTGGCCGCTAGAAGTCATTATCCAGTCAATAGTCATTCATCACCATCTCTTTTTTTAATCTGTGGGCCGAGTGATCAATATAACTCCACTCTCATCAATTCCCCCGATGTGGGCAGTGTTAAAGACAGGTAGGGGAAGGGTGGCATGAGTTCAATTAATTGAATGGCAGAAGGCATTAGCAACAGCATTGACAAATGTTGCAACAAATGGCGACATGAATTTGGTGTCAGCTTTGTTGACTGATGAGAGCGTGCATGGACGCGTCTGCCTCAAAGTGGCCAAGTCGAATCGGAATAAGTCTAGGTCGATCTCCTGTCAAAGCATCCTTAAATAAAGGTTTTTCCTTTGAACTGCCACTATTCAGTGACAGCACACTGAGTATAGTCTAGAGAAGAGGCAAGACTGAAGTGTCAATGATACGACTGTAAACAGACTGAATGTGAGCCCTTTAGGATTTTGATGGTCTACAGGAGGAGAGCTTTTTTTGTATTAAAACGTTTAGTGCACATTTAACATACTTGAGTTAATGCCAGAGAAATTAGGATAAAGAAGTACAGTATCATTATGCATTTTTGCTAATGAATCACAGAGAAATGCTAAATATTGAATAAAGATGTAAATTAATTCTGTATTATTCTATATTGAGGGTTGAAAAAAGGATGAGGAATTTCAGAGATGTGTCAGTAACACTGGTACGAGAAACAGCTTTGGGTGACACGGTAAAGGGTAAAAAATATACAGGACACAAAAATGAGGAAGAAATTGTCCTATTATGTGACGATGACCTTTAAGACCTAGATCCTTAACAAAGAAACAGTCAACTGTAAATTGCAACTGTTCACAGGGCCAGTGTAAGGGCACTACATCTTTTTTTATTCCCAAAATAGCCGATTTAAAGCAGGACTTATTACTTGAACACAGTCTGGCAATCGTTAATAGTACAGATATAGAAGAAGGAAAATGCTATGCTGAGATATAGCATCATTATGTAGTAAAGCAGTGAATCAGAAGTATTTAGAAATGCAATGTGATGAAATTGTTTAAGCTTTTTACTTGGACGTAGGTGGTAGTTTTTGGGGGTATGTACACCTGACATGATTAGATATAATGTTTCCAGCACTCCTGCATGGCAATCCAAAATCAACAGACATTGTACCTGAGCAAAAGTTATTAAATGAAATATTGACAAATGAAATATTGATGAAACATTACAGAGGACCAAAAACGTTTTCTTTTCAGGAATCGTGAAAAATTGGACCAAACCAAATGTTTGGGTTGGAATCATATTGCTGTTAATTAAAAAAGAATAATTTCTACACCAAGTTCCAGATCAGAAAAAAAAACAGTATTTAATTGTAATATTTATATTAATATTAAAATATTTTAATATTAATATTTTTTTTTTTGGAAATCACTCACCAAGTGCTTAACACTTGATCTGTTCTGTTTGCATCTTGAATAATCTGTAGTTTTTAATATTAAATTCTGTACTTTTTCTCAGAAATGTAAATCATTTTTCAAATAAATTGAATAAAGGGGAATCAATCAGTCTGTGATTTCTACATATACTACATTTGCATTCAAACTGTTTTAACATGTATGCTCATATATGAGAGAGTCAATGGTTCCCAGTTTTAGTCAAAAAAGTATTAAGTGCACGTTTGACCGTTTTGTTTTCCCTGTGTCTACTCTTAGGTTCATGGCCTGGAAAAACAGGTTGGGAAATCTTTGGATTACCTGGAGATAGGCCCAGCAGGGTCTGTCCTGAAACCCATTCCTTATGGTGGAGCTGGAGGAGGGGGCATAGGGGCAGGTGGAGGAGTTAAACCCCCATTCCAGACCTCCAGGATATTCTCCTCTATGGACCACACACCTATGAAAACCAAGCCTCCCACATTTGGTTTACCGAACCCATATGATTGGGCAAGGAACCAGTCCCAGTTCCTGGACCAGACAGGCTACCACTCCAAGCGCAAACCTAATCATAAAACTGCCATGAAGACCAAGAAGATCTTCGGCTGGGGCGATTTTTACTTCAGCGTCAAGACCCTGAAATTTAACCTGCTAGTGACAGGCAAGATTGTGGACCACGTCAACGGTACGTTCACAGTTTACTTCCGCCACAACTCGTCCAGCCTCGGCAATGTGTCTGTCAGCATCGTCCCGCCATCTAAAGTAGTGGAGTTCGAGGTGGTCCAGCAGCAGCAAAGTACCCTCCATCAGCCTGAGATCCAGTTTCACCAGCCTCATCAGTCAACCATCGATCCCAAAGACATCAAGACCTTCAACTGTCGTGTAGAGTACGAGAAGACCAACCGCTCTAAGAAGCCCAAACCTTGTCTGTACGACCCATCTCAAACCTGCTTCACCGAACACACCCAATCCAACGCCGCTTGGCTTTGTGCCAAGCCCTTCAAAGTCATCTGCATCTTTATCTCCTTTTTCAGCATCGACTACAAGCTTGTGCAGAAGGTCTGTCCAGACTACAATTTTCAGAGCGAACAACCTTACTTTGGATGAAGAGTACCAAAGCGAATGAAACGAAGTAGAGGATGACCAACATATGGGATGTTGTTATGTGTCGTGTGTCTCTTCTACTTTCTTAAGGTTATACGGCTCCCATAATGGTCAATATGGTGGACAGTGAAGTTTTTACCAGGGTGCTGACGAGAGGTTTTTGTTTCAGGTTTTCTTTGTATATATTGTGAACAAACCCAACTCAGTTAAGCTCAATTAAATGAATATTTGTTTATTGTTTTGGGTTTTCTGTTGAATTTTGTCTGTTTGACTGTTAGAAATTTGGAACGAACAAAGTGAATTTTGTATTGTTCCTTTATATGACCCTGAGCTCTCAGAAATGTCATGAGGATGATATTAAATGTAATGTAAGGAACATAGCACTGATTGTAACAGATTACTGTATTAACTGGAACAGAACCCAGTGATATTATATTGTGCACCTAAAATTAAAGCAGCTCATCATCAAACCAGGGTGTATTTTACTCTGGCAAACGTAAAGTGTAAAGCAAGACATGAAGTGGACATAGATACTCTATATTAGGAAGGTATTTTGCTGTCATTGGAACATCTGGCACACATTAAACACAGCATATGCACCCAGAAATTACCTATACTGTATGCATATATGCCCAAAATATCATTTGACGTTAGATTCTAGTCTATTAATAAAAGCCGGGAGCATTCGTTCTTCCCAATACTGAAGTAATTATAATACCGCATAATATTAATCTTGTTTTTGATTCTCCTGTTATCTAAATAGTAGAACTTGGATTCCAGCCAGTTGTTTAAATGAATTTTGCATTATGAAAAGATGTGGGTGATTAAAGCTGCTATTCTAAATCTTTAAAAATGTATATGCATTAGTTCAGACTCTGTGCCCTTATCCACCCTATAGATAACCAGTGGATGAGTGAAAAGTAACATATGTAATGAAAGAGATCACCTTTAACATGTGTCTAGTGAAAGAAACAATTAAATATTATTTTTCTATACCTGGCTTAATTTTGACCAGATGCAAAATACATGGGTGTTACTGAGTTGCTGACACATAAAAATGATATATTCCCATCTCATCCTACTCCTTTTATTTCATTCCTTTTTTTATTTGCACAGTAAAGCACCAAAATATATTCTCTTAATTTCTGGACAACCGATTAGTCTGTGAAACAAGGAGGCTAAAGAAGATGTGAAATCGCAGGTCTGTGAATAAAGTATTGCTTGATGATGTGTATATTTGACATTGGAAAAAAAAAATTGTGTGTAAATAATCTATCACAAAATAAATAATTAGATCTGGTCTGTTTGTCTGTATGTATTATTTGTTAAATTGAAATTATTTATATAACATGAATCATAAATAGAGGCTAATAAACTCTCTATAATGTTTTTATTTATTTATTTATTTATCTATTTTTTAAAGACACCGGGTCAGAAATCACTAATTGAGGTCAAATGCTAACAGTGCTAAAGATAGCACTTTCCATCATACCAGTTTCTTAATAAGTAACACAACCAGAGCCATTAAACCTGCTGTCATTTATCTTACCCTTAGATCTAGTAGCACAAGAAATTCAGCAAACACTTCTTTTAATATTAAAATGACGAATTTAGATGTTAGGTAACAAAATCACTATCCGTTTCGTTTCCTGAGGTTTATTCCATTAAAGAAGTAAATTCTAGTCAACGTTCATTTTTACATGGATACATTCAAAAGATCTTTTCTTATGGTTTTATAATACATTAAAATGTATCCACACTAAAATGGCATGATTTAGCAGGGGATATTTTATGTACACATGAGGCTGTGCTCATAATCTGAGTACTAACAGCAAAATCATCACCTTTTCACCCTGGCCTGACATGTGCAGCCTATAAAAGTCCTCTGCTTGTCCTCTTTCCCCTTCTCAACTTGTTGAGGAGTTGAGGAAATGGATTTAGGACACAGAGTAAAGTGCTCTAATCCTTTTTCATTTTAGTTCATTTTAAATGTTAAAATCTGCAAGATCACAGAGTGTGCACTGGGGTACAGAATAGTTGATGGTTATCTAATATTTATCATAGATTCCACAAACGACTGTGTTGCTGAACAAGACACACATTATTTATGGTGCCACACAGCGGAATGGGATCTTATTTAAAAAAAACAATGAAGTTTTAGCTTGTGTAAATTGTCACCGTTTGTAAACTTTTATGTATTTTAGGGCAAGGTGTCAAGCTTTTTTTTTTTTTTTTGCCGAGTCCTGATGGAGTTTATGACATCCCAAATGACAGCATATCAACATCCTTGAAATGAAAGCTCTGTAGCAAGTACTACAGCTTTTTCTGTAACCCTTAAAAGAGTCTCTTGTAGTAGACAGCCCCTTGGTGGTATTTATATCAACCACTAGGGGGGAATAAAATCACAGGTGATATTGAGGTGGGCGATTAAGCTGTAGAAGTAAGTGGATGCACACCTGTCTCTAAGAGTGATGTGCATGCATGGCCGATACCCAAAGATTGGCAAATCCACAAGAATGCAGTTTGGTAAATTGGTAACACCAGTGTTGATCTGTTTGAGAGCAAACAACTCATTGGCCAATGTAGTTAAGACACTTACTTTAGGGCAGCGTAGACTGGCACATATTTGACCAAACTGACACCTGTATGCCTTCCAACAGCTGTCACTGTTAGAGATGACACTACAGTGCAATGGCCCAGTTCAAGCTAAACAGACCACAGCTGTTTGTAGGCCCTCTGAGACGCTACCTATCAGACTAGACCTACTGTCTCAGGTATATGAGTCATGGTGGTACAGCAAACCACACACTTGCACCTGGGTGTAACCCCAGTATAAGAAGATGATCACAAGGTATCAGGTTTTTCACAGTGGTTTGAAACTATAGGTCCTTTATTTTGCAATATAAACAATGTTTAACAATTCTGCAGAGTCAGAATCTTTTTCTGGGTCTTGCCTAAAAGTGTAAGTGGCAGCATTGTCTGCACACAGGGGACAGATTGACTCTTTTTGCTTGCCATGCATAAACTAATCATAACTTTTCTTAATGTGGATTTCCTTAGACCATCCCACATACTAGTAATCTTGCAATGGGATTTGGACTTGGTGCCATGCAATTTGTGCAACTTGCCAAATATTAACGGAAGAAATGGACATAAAGTGGATTTCTCTTAAGACAGCATTTTACCAGCCGTCACTACGGACAGGCAAGTTAGCAAATTGTACGCATGAGGTTGGAGCACAGTCTCTGCACTGGGGACCAGAGTTCAAATATGTGACACTTTGGCCAAACTCAGCAATCCTACCAAAGTTGCTGATGTTGTAATATATCTATAAACCTATCAACCAAACTGTAGCTGAGGATGAGAAGGTACAGTATTTGCAGTGCTTGCAGGTGAGAATGTGGTTCTGTGGTTCTGCATGATGTAAGATTGACTGCCAATTGGTGACCAAATGTTTGTCTGCATTGGAAAGCACATTAAAATGGCTCTGTTTATAGACAGGTTGGGTAAAGGAATTGATTGCATGGGCGAGAGGTGAGACCTTCCATTGAATGCCATTCAACCGCTCTGACATCCTGGGCGTAGATAAGAGGAAGTTCACTTGACATTTGTGAAAGAACAACACTGTCTGTGGTGAGTCTGGGTAACTCCCACTCTCAATAGAGAGCTGTAACAGAGTCATTTTCATCTTCAATAGCACGATATAAACAAGCTGTTTTCTATTAATAAGCTGATTCTCATTCTTAATAAATTATTTAATTGTCGGAAGAATCTGGAGTGTTACACTTTAATGACATTATCCCTTATTGAAAAGTCTGATAACTCAAACCTCCACTAACTCAAAAACCTCCAGATAAATACTCAGATAAATATTAGTTTCATGCAGTTTAAATACAGAGTGATTTTGCATTGTGGTGTAGATCAGGTAAAATGAAATTTTTAAAACATGCTGATGTACATAGGATTATCATGTGGATTTAAAAATGTAAAAAAATAAATAAAGTGCAACATTATGAACCAATTTTCTGTATTAGGCATTTTAATCTCATGTTTGTATGCAAATCTCTCCAGGATAAAACTCATTCTTCTGAAGAATGAATGAATATATTTAATTTTAATTGACTGCTTGCTATAGTCTATAACTGATGCTGGATACACAAATGCTCAACACAAATGAAAATGGCCAACATAATATAAAAAGGTTATGGAGTGTACATGCCCAATTTTTCACATAAATGAAATGAAAATATTAGTGTGATCAAAACACAAAAATAGCAAATGCAAACTAACCCATGTTAATGTGGACTAGGTCAGATTCTCCATTCTTTCACATTCAGTAACCGCTTTCTCTTGGTTAGGGTCATATTGTATGCAGAACCTGTCTGCAGGTATTTCACATATTCACACACTCATTCATGCCTAGGAGCAATTTAAAGTAGTCAAACCACTTTTCAGCATATTTTTGGGCACTGCATGGAAACTGAAATACACCAAGGAAACCAATGTGGACAAAAGAAACAAATAAAACTTATAGAGGGTCAATAGAGCTCAGGATCAAACCTTGGACCCTGGAGCTGAGAGGCATCAACACTAATTTCTGTACCACCGTGCTGCCAATAACGCTTTAATACTTCTTCATATACATTCTGTTTCTGTTTCTTTTTTACATATATCTACAGTAGTTATCTCATTACTTATCTAATCTATGTAGATTTCAGTTCAGGAATTTTACAAGTACTGGGTTGATCAAATCCTAGCTAATAAGCATCTTCCCTCCAGCTTATGTTAATTTAAATGGTATATTTCATTTACCAAATTTTGCAGATATCCTCATCCAGGGCAACTTACATTTTTTCAAATTTTTATACAACTGAACAATTGAAGGCTACCACATCCCACAGTTACTGTTAGTATGCCACTGTAGATTAGATCCTATGATTTGTGTACGCTCTGTAATTTATACAACTAAATGCAGCATAATAGATTATGCATCAGGTTTAATCAATTTGCCAAATTTATCAAGTCTTCCTATACTGGATTAGAATGTGTCATTGTGTGATCTAAAGGATCTGAAATTTAATTGTAATCACTAATTATTTTTGAAAATAAATAGTTTCTTTTGCCTTTTCTGTTAGTTTCCCAGGCTTTCCTTTAAACCATTACTCATTTTCCTTTTATTTATTTTAAATTATAAGAAAAAAAACTAAGGATTTATGTCTGCTTATTATGAAACATCCCATAATACAACCTCCCCCAGCCAGAAAAAGTTTCTTAATATTAATATCACATATTAATAGCACATTAGTTAATATGAACAAACGATGGACTGTATAATTATAATTAACACCTGATTGAATAAAATGAGGAAAATGAGTCACGTTAAGCCATCAGTGCCCAGTAAGAACAAACACCCTAACATATCTGTGTACAATAAGTTCTAATAGTTACACATGGAGCCCGGAAGTATTTATTTAAAAATTATATGTAGATATGTTGCCATGCATTTGAGCTGCTGAATTAAAAGTTGCATCAGAATATTGTATTTGTATAAAGAAACACAGAGATGAATGCAAGGAATTTCACCTGTAGTTCATGCCTCATGGTTGTCAAATTCCTAAGCACACTGCCTTTAAACACAAGCATTTGCAATTAAGCATGAAAAATGAGACACAGGAAATAAGGATTATGCCGTCTGAATAAGAATCTGATGTAGTTTTCTTTGTGGTCAGATATAGTAGAATAAAATAAAGAGACAATATAAAAACGATGAATACATACATATATATATATATATATATATATATATATATATATATATAGTTTCAATATATATATATATATATATATATATATATATATATATATATATATATATATATATATATATATATATATATATATATATATATACACTGTATATATGTTTCAGTTAAATTAACAACATGTATTCCACTCTTATTATTCATTTATAAGGTAACTAAAACACTTTTGTCAAGAAAACATGCTGACATTTTGAAGGATAAGCTGACTGAGCAGCGTCATCTAGTCCGTCTTTATGTGTTGCTGTAGCTTTAAGATTTCCCTCCACTAGAACTAAGAGCCTACAGTTAGGGTTAGCTATAGTAACTAGGGTTACATAGGGTTAGTCTACAGTTAGGGTTAGCTACCAAAATTGCTATAGTATAATAATGCCCTGTTCACAAAGCCAAGGTTTTAGCTGAAGAATTCAAGTGGCCTACATAGAGCTACCAAACCCTATTGAACACTTCTGGGATAAAAGTGAAATGCCATCTGCACCCCACTCTTTCTACATGACCTTATTAATACTCTTGTAGCCAAATAGGTAGGAATCTCTATTCTATATTCCAACATGTAACTTTATATCTTTATGGAAGAATGGAGATTTTGTGCAAGAAAGAAATGAGAAATTGTGTTCATATTTCTCAAAAAGCACATATTATGGTTATTTGTAGGTGTCCCTAAACTTTTGGCCATATGGCCATGACCCAGCAACACACAAAGCATCCATGCACACTTTGGTAGAACAAGTTATCCGGCAATAAAGAAGCCTTGTAATTAAAGTAAACTATTAAAGAGCACAAGATACCATTATGCATAGCTTCAGTATAAGGATCAGTGATTTCAGTTCAGTTCCATCTGACACCATGATCTGACAAACCTAGAAAGAGTCTCCAATAGCTTTCTCAGGTTCTTTCTCTTCTTATCTGTTCAGGAATGAACCACAGAAAGAAAAATGTTTGGCTGACAGAGTGAGGCTTTAGTGAAGAAAACTTGTCTCTGACCGTAATTTGTATGTAGTTTAACGATTAAGCTGATGTTGTATTCCAGCTATGAGCATCTAAACATTAGTACTTAGCCCCAGGCCTGCTGGTCAGCTAGATGGCAACAAATAGGAAGATAAGCATAAACATCAAGAGTGTAGTGGTCCAGTATAATGTAGCAAGTGCACCAGTGGCGATGTACTGAGGGACAACACATGATTGATTTAGGCATGTTTGGCCACTGACCCATTTGTCAGAAGAGTGAGGGCTGTAGGAATGAGCTAAAGATCTGAGGCAGGTCATGTTAGCTGGGGATATAATGGAATAAAGGAAAACCCAATTTCTGCCCCTATATGCATATAAACTGAGGCCAGCTAACTGCACAAACTCACAAGGTATGCTTGCGAGAAACAGTATGCAATGTGAGAATACTGCATCTAATTTTTGGGTTTAAATGCAGCAACAAAAAAAATTATAGATTCATAAACTATAAATTCAAATCTTATTGCTAAATTCAAATAGAATAGTAGGCTCTAGATAAACAGGGAGCAACAAGAATTATAAATTAATGCTGTCTAACATGCACAGTTTATACACACATATGCATGAGGTGTGAATAGATCTCTCTGCACCTGTGCCATTACTTACTGCTTGTGAAAACTACTGTTAGCACTACTTTTAAATATATGTGTGTTTTTGGATCACCTGATATTAAAGCTCTTACAACCAAAACTTGCCACATGGATCACGGGCCACATTGAATGTAGGTGCTCATTTTATTAAGTGTGTGTGTTTTGTGTTTTGGTGTTGAAAATTGCTTTTATACCAAACTTGGTACTGTTACAACACTATACCAGTGTTTCTCAGACAGTGATGGTCATTTCCTTGTAAATAAATATCCTATTTGGTTTATACAGTGATGACTGCGTTTTTTTATTTATTTTTTTTAAACCCTGTCTGGTAAAACAGTGCATTAGGAATTGCTTTTTAGGGAAAACAATGTAGAACTCTATCCAATGCTGTAGTTGGATTAGCTATGCTGCATTGTTAGGTGTGACACCAACGTAATGTGCATGGTGCTCACCTAAAGGTGTGAGTGAGCGTGTGGACGTGCATCTATGCCTGGAGTTTTGAGATAGACTGGCTTCCGTTCCCATTCCCACTACACTCCGGGTTTTCCTGGTATGAGCTCTGGATACAGCATGAGTTTGACCAGGATAAAGCTGTTATAATGAATATGAATGAATATTATTTATGTTATATAAAAACAGATGTTATATAAAGACATTTAGTCAGATTCTCTGTACATCTGTACATTGTGCTGTATGACGTTTATCAAAACCCCTTCTGTCCTGGAGCAGAATTGCACAAAACATTAAATATTAAATAAAACGTTAAATATTCTTATCATTCTCTATGTTGAATCTATGCTTTGGGTGTTACATTTTAAGGAAAAAAACACCAACACTGTTCTGGCTAAGAGCTGGGATTCTCTGAGCCTATTACATCTACATTAAAATGAACCCAAACATTGCACTTCAGTGTGCAAATTAGAGTTTCTAAGTTTTAAAATTATATGACAATACAGAGACAGACAAATCAAGGTCTTAGGTTTGATCCTAAGCTCGGGTAACTTTATGGATAGTATTTCGCTACATGCTCTAAATGCAAGTTTTCTGATTCCTCCCAGACCCCTCAAAACAAGCTGTAGGTGGAAGGGTAATGCTAAATTGCCATTGCAGTGTTTGCTTCAGCAGTTGCACTGGCATCACATTCAGGGTGGATCCCATTCATGTTGGATCTCATTCAAGGTGGATCCCATTCATGGTGGATCCCATTCATGGTGGATCCCTTCTGCTTGGATGGAATAAAAACCTGCACCATACCCACATTTTCTATATAAAACTGAAACCCCAGCTGTAATCCTTTGTCATGCCCTGTACCCAGGCTAGACATTTTATCATTTGTAAGCGTGTCTGTTAGTTCGCACTGTCTAAGGAACGAAACATGGATTGGCTCGTGGAGGCTGTGCAATGACAGAAACTACATTTCCCATGAAGCTCCTTTGTATTGCAAACGCCACGAGCGCAGGCGTTAGGGTCTTGCGTGTGTGTGTGTGTGTGTGTGTGTGTGTGTGTGTGTGTGTGTGTGTGTGTGTGTGTGTGTGTTTGTGAGTGCAGAGAGCCTGGGTGCTTCGAGCTTTTCCACCACGTTATCATCATGCTGACACTGCCATTGAGACATTTAGTCAGGGTGAGTATTAAAGCATGTTTGTTGTTTTTATTAGGCACTGCTAATATAATGTATTGTTGCTTATGGATTACAGCATGTTTGTTATTCCATTGTGGTAGCTTTAATGGCTGTGTGTTAGCCAGTTGGCCTAACGGTAAGATTTTATCACCAACATGTGTGGAGTTTTATTCTCAAAATGAAAAATCAGTTACAAAGGAGCTAAAACTATATAACATGGCTGCTTCAGGTTTAGCCTGCTAGCTGTAGGCTAACTGGGTTACATATAATTATAATGTCACATGTTTATAAACCAACCCCATTAAACATTTAGCTGGGATTTTCTTATTTTATGCTTGTGAAAGCATTTTCTTTTCTTCGAGTGTCGTGTTGCGTTTATTATTCAGTTGCTAGCCGAGTAAGCTAACGATAAGTAAGCTAAGATAACTAAGTTTCCAAACCTAGCTTTAGCCTTATCTCAGCCTGACAGACGGGTAACGTTCAACTGTGGCTTTTGGGGGCAACTAAAAAATACAATGCAAAGCAGTGTTTTAATGCTGCAAGAAAACTTCCAGTGGAGCGACGCGATGATGCAACACTTTCATCAGAAGCTGAACGATAAAGTAACGTTACAGCAGAGCAGCCAGTTCTGTTAAGGGGAAAGTAGCTGATGATCGAACAGGTTCGAACTGATTCGCCACGTGACGTCATGAAAAAAAATCATAGATTATTCTTTTTTTATTAAAAAAAATTTTTTTATTGCATAACAAGAACAATAACAATATAAATACAGTGGATCACAGTGTGTTCAACTATTATGTATTGCATTCATTCATAATAGCATCAAAGGAAACAACAGAAAAAGATTCTATCCATCCGTTTCGCTTTTTTTTATTTCTTGCATCTTTTAGGGCCTCAATATAATGCTTAAGTTCAATTTTAAGTAATATAATGTTAGGTTTATTATTATTCCATTTCTGTTTGTGATATATTTTGTGAAAAATATATCTTTACCAGATATCCGAATCTTTAATTTTGTGAATTTGAATATTAGATATTCAATATCAATCCAAAACGATTGGGTAAATACACATTCAAAAAATAAGTGTTTTATGGATTCTTCTTCTGAATGACAAAAGACGCATGTAGTCTCCATGTCTCTGATAAATCTTGAGACAACTTGTCTCGCTGGATAAATCAAATGAATAACCTTATATGTAATTTCTTTAACTTTATTGGTGAGGCGGTATTTACTAGGTAAACTCCAGACCTCTTTCCATTCAGTCTGATTATACATCGAGTTCCAAAAAGGTTTGCATTTAGGCAATAATGTACTTCTACATCATTTTTTATCTATAATTTTCACACCATTAATACTGAACTGATCTGTGTATATAAGGGAATAGGCTCAGAAGATATATTGCCTGATAAAAGTTGAATAAGACCACTAGGAATGGCATCAAACACTACTGCAAACTCCTTAGCAGTTACAGGGATCTTATAATGATTCAGGAATTCACAGTAATAATCACAGATTATTCACAAAACCACTAAAAGAAGTTTGTGACATCATGTACTTCCATATTTTTGATTGGCTAACGAAGGGCTGTCGGTTGATCCAGTGGACCAATGGAGAGTTGTATCCTTAATCTGCAAAATCTCTTGTTTTTATTTATTTATTTATTTATTTATCACTTGTAAAAGAGAGCAAAGAAAACTAGTGTGAATGAAAAGAAAATGAAACTATGACCAAAAAATATCAGAGAGCGCAAAATTAAATTCACACTTTAATTAAATGAACTAAAGAAAATGATTTTGTTTTTATTTCCTATTCCTCTATTTGTTTCCTATTTCCTTTTATCTTATTTCAGTTTTTTTTTTAATTTTTGAAATTGTGTTCAATTCTCAAATTCGTGTATATTATTATAATTATTTATTTTTTTAAAGACCACAATATTTATGGTGTAACAATAACCCCATAACCTACCCCATAACTGACTGCCCGTAGTAAGTCTAGTATCTCAAGCAGTGTCCAAAATGACATACTATACACTATGTTCTCTACTGTCTAGTGTATGAATTTAGAAGTGCAGAACTAGCTCAAATGAAACACTAAGATTTTTTTTCTACCAAACTGTAAGAATAAGCCATTTTGTAAATTTTTTCTCCAGCATCAGCACCTGGTAGCTCCACCCGTTTTCTGCTAAGTAAGCCAAACTGAGAGTGTTGAGTGCATGAAGTAGTCAGTAGTCTGACGTTCCACACGTCATTGTTACAGTTAGTATCCGTGTACTTCTCAATGCAATCATACTACTCACATTATATATACTACAGAAAGGTGTAGGGCTTAAGTACGCCGTGCATAAGTGTTCGGGATGCAGCTGCAATTTCAGTGTAAAGAACTATTGCTAGAAACGGTTGCAATGTTGACGAACACAGACGACAACAGTGATACAAAACTGTATCAATGTTTACTTCTATTAAATACCAGCACTGGTGGAACTCCAGTTGTCCAATCAGATTGGAGGACAGGACCTAACTGTAGTGTACTAGTGGAGCTAACACGGAGCTGTGTTGAGCTGAAGCGATGTAGCTGAACACGTGGAAACAGAACCTGCTGCTCGCACAACCTGTCAATCACAATTGTCTCATTAACAGTGTTTACATACAACAATTGAATGAATTAATGTTTGATTCCAAGTTAGCTGTTTGTAAGCATCCTGAAACGGACAGTTTTCATTATCTGAAAATGTTGTATTTAATTTGAATCAAAGTTCTCCTCATGCTGAGGCAACATTACCGTACTGAGGAGCGTGCGTGCGTGCGTCCGACTCGGCGCGTTCAGCTTTTTAATGGCGCTGTTTGTAGTGTTAACGAGTTTTAAATGATTTCCTTCTGAGCATTCAAAACCATGGATGCTCTATTTGCCATAAAAGAACCTACACACATTATCCATCTGCAATATGCCTTTATGCTTCAGCTAACATTATTAACTGCATCAGAAGTAAAAAAGCTTTATTCAAGCTTTTTCCCCTTATTTGTACAGTGGGGATGTGTGTCTTTTATAGAGGTTAATTCTCATCCGTCAGCTGCATTAAAATGTTCACTTGATACCAATCAAACCTCAGTCAATTTAGTAGTTTAAAATCTTTAACAGAAGCCGTGCTTTCCCATCAGTCTAGGATTTTGCGATTTTTTTATTTTTTTTTTAAACAAAATTGCTGCCACTTTGGGCCAATACATACATGTCGTGTGACGTCAACACAACAATCATTCAGCTGAAACCATCTTTTATGAACATGGCTTTAAACATGAGTATAGCTGGGATAGATACTTAGTACAAATATTGGTAAACTGCTAGGAGTTTAAAAGAAGAATCTCGTGTTTACAAGCTCAGCAATTTAAAAAAAAAAAAAAAGCTGAAGTAAAATCAAGCATTTTGGTTTCAATAATCGCAAGAAAAGTCTTATACACAGCAGACTTACTTCATTTCTATTGCACATGAACAGAAACTTCACACAGACCAGAGGATATTTTTATTTATTTATTTGTTATTTATTTATTTATTTATTTATTTATTAATTATAATTATTTATTTATTTATTTATTTATTTATATTTATTTATCTGTATGACTTTCGCAGAGAGCAGGTATTGCAGCAGACGTGTTTTCTCTTCAAAAGTCTGCTGGATGGATTTGGAACAAATAAGGATTTCTTTGAATAATAATAAGGAATCCTTGAATAAGGATTCAACACAGTGCGTTAGTTTGGACATTGGATATTAAATCTGTTGTCAAAGTCAAAGTACACCACACATACACACTGTAATACAATACATAGCACTTTATATCAGCTTAAAATGTATTGGCCATGATGGAGGATGGACTCTCTAGTGGATATAAATATAATTATTATTATTATAAGAAAATGTTTCATACTCAGGACAACGCATTTTGGTTATTGTTGTATATTTGTTTTAAGTTTTTTTTTTTTTTAGCTTTCTAGGTTTGTAGCAGTGGGCCATGACAATGTGGCAAGCAGTCGGTCTGGTGTGTGTGATGGTGCTCTACTTATATAATGCAGGCTTTATAGATGAAACAGTAAGCGACAGTGATTTTCGACATGGAGACAGGATTTTAGCTCCCCAGGGTTAGCTTTTTACTATCAGCGTCGTGCTGTGTTCAGGTCATTTCTATTGCACACAAACAGAAACTCCACACAGACAGAGCACAAGCTCAGGATCTAATCAGTGACCCTGGAGCTCGGAGACATCCACACCAGTGCTTTTTAGTTAGTTTGTTTACTTTTGTTCAATTACAAGTACAAGATAGTTGTAGTAATAATAATAATAATAATAATAATAATAATAATAACCACCACCGTCTCATATGGGAATAGTGCAACAATGTAGGGACACTTGAAGTATTGTGTCTTTTTATATTTTTATATTTCTATTTCTTGAACTTTTTCCTTCTATCCCAATATTGTAACAAGTTTCCCTGTTGTGGCACGAAAAAAGGATTATTGTATCAATAATAATAATTATTATTGTTGTTGTTATTATTAATAATGATAACATTTTTATTATTTAATTTGTTTTTTTATTTTATTCATTCTTGCCATTTGTTTTAGTCTTAGTTTTTGTAAAGTAATGTCTTGTGCAAAGGAGCTGCCTTTCATTACTTCATTCATAATTAATTATGCAATTTTAGTGCATTTAGTGCAGCAGTTTCAGTATAATAATAATAATAATAATAATAATAATAATAATAATAATAATAGTAGTAATAATAATAAACAAATAATAGTGCTCTTATTTATTTTAAAACGTATTTATATTATTATTATTTTTATTATTGTTAAAATAAACAAATGTTCCCTCAGCTGTCACCGTGTTCGGTGTCGCCACAGATCATTATCTAGGCAACATAGACAAGTTTTTCACCACAAGCTCTTCCTGAGAGTTAGCGCCTTGTTTCTCCGCCCAGGAGTCGAACCCTAGCTGTGGCGATGAGCTCACAGGATCCTGCCTCTGGACCAGGGACTGCATTCAAAATAAACAACTAACAGTACATTATTATTATTAAATCTAATTATCATCATTGTCATGACGGTATTTTAATGACTGTAGGTTTTCTCTCCGCTGCTGCTTCAAGGTGAGTGAGGTGATGTAAATCTCAGCTCTACTGCTTTAGGCCTATGAATCAAATTACTACATGGATGGTTAATTTTAGCATCTCCTGCTTGGTGTTCAGCACATTTGCAGCTGTTGTACATTGTTAAAGGAATTTTTTGAACCTCTTCACATACTTCACTTTTTGGCCTGAAAGGTTTAGCACATGGACGTAAAATGCAGTCTGCAGTCATGAACCAGCGTTTTATTAAGATACTGACGATTAAGGCCTTGTGTGTGGTTCTGCTGAGCATACTGATGGGACTCGTGTCTCTTGCTCTCACTCACTCACTCACATTCACACACACACACTCACTCACTCACTCACTCATTCACTCACATTCACTCACTCACCCACTCACTCACTCTCTCTCACTCACTCACTCACTCACTCACTCACATTCACACACACACTCACTCACTCACTCACTCACTCATTCACACACTCACTCACTCACATTCACTCACTCACTCACATTCACACACACACACTCACTCACTCACTCACATTCACACACTCACTCACTCACTCACTCATTCACACACTCACTCACTCACATTCACTCACTCACTCACATTCACACACACACACTCACTCACTCACTCACATTCACACACACACACTCACTCACTCACTCACATTCACACACTCACTCACTCACATTCACACACTCACTCACTCACATTCACACACTCACTCACTCACTCACATTCACACACACTCATTCACTCACTCACTCACTCACATTCACACACACACACTCACATTCACTCACTCACACACATTCACACACACTCACTCACTCACATTCACACACACACACATACACACTCACATTCACTCACTCACTCACTCTCATTCTCACACACACACACACACACACACACACACACACTCATTCACACACTCTCTCACTCTATTCATCCCCTCTCGTGCACTCATTTATTCCCTTACTCTCCCTTTCAGTCGCTCTCTCAGTCTCTCTCTCTCTCGCTCTCTCTCTTATATGAAGAGGCTGTTTAAAGACTGTGTGTAAGAGACATCTGAGAGATGTCTGTGTAAATGTCTTAAATGAAACCTTCCGTGTTTTCCTATCTAAATTCTACTCACCATGTCTTCAGCCTGCATGCAATTACCTTGCAGAAGTGTAAGAAAACTTATTTCTAATTTTAAAACTGCATTAGGCTTGAGGTGATCGATCATGTTGGGAATCTGCGATAGATTCACGATAGCTATTAAGTCGGATGAGCTACATGTGGGAAGACGTGCTTTCTCTGATTCATCATGGATTCCCTTTTCTGTCTTAAACAAATTACACAGCTCATGCTCGCTTTCCACATGTGCAATGTTTTCACTTGTAAAATGTCAAGCTGACCAAATGACACAGCGTGTTGATTATCAGCACTACTTCTCTATACACAGTCTCTGCTGTTGTCCAGCACAGAGGAGAGCGGTGCTTTACGACAGTCCATCATCAAGCAGCAGAAAACAAACACTTCAGCCATTTGGCTCTTTGTGTAGTGTGTTTAATCACAACTGGTTTTTTTGTTTCTTTGTGATTTAAGTCTGTTTACTTTCTACTCACTAGGCATTTTGAAAAATGAAAACTTGAGGAAGTAATCCTTCTTGTTCATGTTTATTACACTCGCTGTTCTATTTCATGTGTGATTTGTTAGCAAAATAAAGGCTTCTAGAAATTGGCGTCAGACCCGGATCACGTGTAATGACTTGAATGAACAGTCTCTGTCTGTGTCGTCATCATCATCTTATTCTTACCAAAAGCCGTAAATAGATCAGATTGTAAGTCAGCTGAAGATTCCCACTCATATTTCCAACGCCGAATCAGAGGCTTTATGCTGTTGAGTGGCCGTATTAATAGCTGGAAGTGAGCATGGCATTTCCTTGTGCGCCTTTTTTTTAAATCCTTTTTTTCCTGTCCTTGTTGCTTTCATTCATTTAAAAAAACAGTGTCCTAGTTCAGTCTCAGGTTGGAAAAAGGGCTTGTTTGACTCCCGAAATCAGTTGTTTTTCTTGCAGCCAGAGCAGGCCACAGCAAAAACACACACAAACCCTAGGTCTGATATCTGCAGATTAACTAGATCAGCAAGCTTTTTTTTTTTTTTTTTTTTGCCTCAGATATCTGTGACTGATTAAAGGATTTGGAAAATGAGGTCAGGCCACTTGACTGTGGTGGTGATGCTGGTCGCGATGCTGCAGCTTTGAGGCAGTGGGTCATTTTGCCAAGTTAAAGCTTTTGTTCCTCAGCCAGACTCGGCGTGATGCAGTGAACAACAAAACCTGTATAAATACACACTTCATTAATTTAGCTTTAGTTACTTTGCTGCTTTATGAAGTCCATGTTAAAGCTTGAGTGCTCTCTGCTTAATCATCCTACTTAATTATTAACTTATGCTTGTGTAACAGGGATTTAAAAAGAGTCAAAGCTCACCCCCGTTGTCCTCCAATGAAACCGACGGCTTCAGTGGCACACCCTCTGCTGGGTTCAGAGGAGACGGACCTGAACGTTCCTGACACACAGGAAGTTATTCAGAACGAACTGGTCTTTGCTTCTGATCTGGTTAATATTTGTGTAATTGTAATCCTAACCCTGTAAACATCTTTATTGGTTTCCCCAAAACTGGTTGTTGTGGATAAAGGGAGCTAAACCGCCACATTCGGATCAGTCCGAAGGTCACTTAATAATTGATTAGCATATATATTCTAAGCGTTTCATGTTTATTTTTAGGCGTGCTCTGCAGAAGCCCCAAATTTACAGCAGTTTGAGGATTGGGAGGGGAGCGCTCCAGCTGCCCGTGTTAGTGCTGGCACGACACCGCTGTCAAATCCAGACCTGATTGAGTGCGCACTCAAAAATGCAGAGTTACTCTAGATGCATATTAAAAAGATCTTTTCAGCCCCCTTCATGTTTGTGAAGCGGGTGAGCGTTTCAGTGCCGGTGAGCTCAGTCTTCACCTCAGCGACACCAGATGTGCCCCATCATGCTCCAGTGAACACGGGCTGACAGAGACTGACACCGTCCAGGATCGTCATTCCTATTCGACTCCATCTCCGGGATTATGGCGATAATGTTCCCCAGTCTCGGCAGGAAATTGGCTTTCCACCCTCTTGATTGTTCTGTGTCTTGCGGGGAGAGCCGAGGGCTAGAGGAGCAGAGCTCACTTCCACCTTTCCATCTCTGCCGCTCTGTCTCACTCTCCATCTCGCACTCACACTATTTCTTTCTCTCTCTCTCTTGCTCTCTTTGCCCTGGCCCGTGTCATCCTTCACCAAATCGGCGGGCAATTTGTAACGGCTGCTCTCCTATTAGTCCCTGACAGGGAAAGAAAAGAGCATGTGTCACTCTGACTGATTCTCGGTTTGCTGACACTTTTTAACGTGCTCTATCCCTCGTTCCTGTGCACTTCCTTCGTCACCCCGTGTTACAAAGCTGATTGTCATCCAGCGAAGGTTTGATGGACAGTAGTCATCTGTAAAATTGACTCCTGCCCTTGAAAAACAAGAAAGAAAAACAAAAACTAATAAGTCAAATTAAATGACTTTTGTCTTTTTGTTTTGGCCCACATTCTTATGTGACTCCGGAAGAAAAGTGTGTGCAGGTACGGCATCAGTCCTTCCAGATAAGAGGTGTGTGTGTGTGTGTTTGTGTGTTTGTGTTTGTGTGTGTGTGTGTGTTTGTGTGTGTGTGTGTTTGTTTGTGTGTGTGTGTGTCAACTCTTCTGATGCATGGTTCAAAGTTCTCACTTCAAAGTTCACCTTCAGAGCCTGTACACTAACTCTCTCTCACTCTCACTCTCACTCACACACACACTTTTTCCAAAAATAGTTCCATGACAGATTCATTCCTTAGGAGTTATCAGTTGTAATTTTTATCTTTTTCCCATTTCAAAGAATATTTATATGCAAGCTGCAAATGTTGATTGTGCCCTAGAAAAGTGCATGTGTCTGTCTATCTGTCTCTTGCTCTATCTGCCTGTCTGTCTGCATGTGTGCGTGTTTGGTAATATCTATAGTTTCTCTGCTGAAATTCTCTGCTTTGTGTGTAAGTAACTTCTTTGGGAAACCTTAGTGCTTACAGCTTGTCTTAATTTGCAGGTTGTTTGTGCATGTACACACACACACACACACACACACACACACACAAACATTACTCCAGCTCCCTCTGTATCATAAGGCTCTTTGTCCCCATTGGAAGAGCAGACAGCAAAGGACAAGTCCTGTCAGAGAGTAATGACCTGTGTGTGGTGTGTGTGTATCTGTGAGTGTGATCACAAGTGTGTGTACGTGGACGAGGTGGCCCATGAGAGACAGGCAGACACTCTCAGCGGGTGTGCTGGCACAGGGCACTGCTGTTGACAGAAAGCCAGAGGAGCTGAGCCACTCCTTTCTGTATTACTGTGTGGTGTAGCTCTCACAGGCAGCTCCTGCTCGTGTCTCTGTGTGTGTGTGTGTGAGAGAGAGAAATTTGGGAATAGGACCACCCTCATTACCACGTCATGGCATCTGTCTTCCTTAAGCACATCTCTCGGTGTCGTAAATGTGTAAAATGTGGAAATGATTCAGTGCCTCAAATAAAAATGATGGCCTTTTTCCCCACCTGCACAAACTGAGATGTCTCTCCACACCTCAGCGAACAGCGAGCTGCTAACGGTGTCCAGCTTAAGTTCGATTAAACTTTAATTACAGTTGCAAGGCAGAAAATCCTACCCGTCTCCATTTAACAGTTTGGCTAAAGTAAGTTCACCGTGCTAACAACCATAACCTTTACAATTTAATTCACTACCATGGAAAAGTCTAGAAAATGTAAAAGTGGAATTTAATAATACGTCATTATAATAATAACAGCTGTGGCTTGTTAAAGTCACTCAGGGATTTTACTTCCTGTCACAATGTGCCTTCAAAACAAGCAGGTCTAGATTAAGGCTTATTTTATTTATTTATTTATTTATTTCAAAATGTCAAAGTTCTGTCCTTTCAAATAGTACAGTTACCAGAAATGGCCTTTACTGAGTAAACAAATATTTCAGTGCTAATTACTCAGCTAGCCAAAAAGGCTAACTAAGCTAATAGATAGTGTTTCTAATGCTACGATGCCACAAAGAAAAGTTTCAGCAGTTATAACCAGTGTTTAAGATGTTTATGTTGTGAAACACACTCGTTAATCCCAGACACAACATTCTCTAGAACAGGTGTGAACATGTGAGTCTTATCAATGCTCTTATTCCTGTATGATTCCTCTGTGCATTTCAACACCAATATTAATAAAAAAAAAATTTAATGGGTTTTCGAGATGACATGCACTCGTTGTCCACTTTAATAGAAACAGCAATGCCATAAAAGATGTCCAAAAGACTCTTAACTCTCACTGCTCAGTTGGGGTTCGAGTCTCGGGTTCCTGCTTTTGGCTGTCAGGATTAGAAAATAGTCTTTTTGATGTTGTAGCTCGTCCTCCTTACATTTTGGAGTGTTTTTTTGTTGTTTTTTTTGAGCTGTTTTCATGCTGACTATCATTGTAAAAAGTGCTGGATCGAGGTACTGTAGCCTTAAACCTGACGTTCACGAGATAATCTTTGTTTCTTTGAGGTTTTTTTTGGAAAAACGTGTAATTTCTGAAATATTCAAAGCAGCCTGTCTGCAACCAATGTCCATTCCATTGTCAGTCACTGAGATCACATTTTTTCTTCTCTTTCTGATGTTTGATGTGAACATAAACTAAAGCTCTTGAGCTGTATGATTTGCCACCATATGATTGGCTGGCCCTCTTTAACAACAACTGGTGAGGAACTGGTTAATAGGAACCGGTGTTCCTATTAAAGTGGCCAGTAAGTTTCTATGCTTATTTCCTAACAATTGATCATTTATAGTAAATGACAGACATTTCCTTTCCCCCTCATCGTAGACCTTTTCATCTCTAAGCACAAATTCTGATGTCTGATGCCAATAATCATGAACATAGTTAACATTTTCCAGTCCCATTCTTGTAATCATTCTAACCTGTGGTATTTTCTGACCCTTACCTGATTTGCTCTTCTGCTTCAGCTGAGGTAATAAACACTTTTATCCATTATGTCCAGTTCCCTAAGGGCTATTATGACGCTCATTAGCGTTATTTATTTACTCACCCGATTTCCCCATTTACACTATTTACCCATTATATCCCTAAGGCACCGTAGGTGTCTGCTTTACCGCATTCATGGCTCCTGATGAAGTGACCAGAAGTTGTCCACCCGTTAAGCGAAGCCGGTCTCATACATCGTCTCCTAACGCTCCCACATCATTGAGCTAATTGTTTTTTAATAACGTTTTTTAAATGAAGCAGTTCATCACGCTCCTGGCCTCCCGTGCAGCATGGCGCTTTGGTGAATTAGAAAAAGGACGGGCAGCAGCTCCATTATCTTTATTACTGTTAGTTATGATGTTTTTGTCAGTGTGTTTTTTATGCGCTAACATCAGATCGGAAGCTTCCCCCGGAAGAACACGGTTCCAGCTGAAATAGTGAACCATGTTGAAGTTTTTAAGAATATACAGTGATACCTCGAGATACGAGTTTAATTCGTTCTGTGACTTTGCTCGTATCTCAAATTGCTCGTATCTCAAAGCAATTTTCCCCGTTTAAATGAATTGAAATCCTATTAATCCGTTCCAGCTCGCAAAATTCCACTCCAGTTGTTTTGTTTGTGTTTTAAATATGAAAAATGTACAGTACCTGTATTTATAAATGACAAATATTGTATAAAAACATACAGTAATAAATGAGAATGTTAAAAAAATAAACTGACTTTACGGAAGATGCGCACGGAGGTTGAGGGAGGAGTAAACAGAGGATTTAGGAGGAATTTAGGATTTTACTCGCTACTGTACACTCTTAATGCTACTTTACACTTAAATGGAACTTGACTAAACTTCATTTAGAGCGGGAAGAGCAGCAACTAGAAAATAGAATAGACCCCAGTATAACAGAACCATTAATCATGCATAGAGTTAAAAATAGGAAAGGAAAATAATAAATGGATAAATAAGTAATTAGATAATTAGAGAGGGAGAGAGAGAGAGAGAAATATGTGGAGATTTATGACGTAAACTGGTACAACGAACACAGGTTCTGGCATGGTGGAGTCGGGGTTGGAGGAGGGAGTTTAAATCGCAGCAGCAGCGAAGCTCTAGAGCGGCTCTATGAATGGGAATTTAAATGGTCGGGTAATATGGATGTCGTAACCGGATTGGTGCGCGTCGTGGACAGCTGATTAACAGCTGATGCACGCTTGAAGACGTGGCCTGCCAGAACTAACGTGATGCTTGATTTCTCTTAACTTAATTGAATAAAACTGAACTTAATTGCTACAATTTCTGTTTTCTTTACATTAATTTTGCTTACTTTTCTTCATCGCTTTTCTCTTCACTTGTTTTTGCCTTTTTTGTCACTCTTTCCTCACTAACATCTGCCGGTCGTTTTAATAAAAACCTGTCCGGTCGGCATATCAGATGCGGTGTAGTCGCACAAGTTCAAATTTTTTAACGGATCCAACGCTTAAAACGGATCCGAAAATTACGGATCCGCAGATGATCGGCACCTCACGCAGCGCCTTTGCGACTCTCCATAGGAAATGAATGACTTCCTGTTTATCGGCCGTCGTTTGTCGTGTGCAGTGGAAAGGCGGCTTTAACCGAGTGAGACTCGGGAAGCTGAGGTGGGGGAAACAGAGCACACGTGGTTGTTGGGGATCTTTGTTTCGGCGGCGGCGGCTCGGATGCTCGTATCTCAAAAATTTGCTCGTATGTCAAGCCAAAAATTTGGTCAAATCACAGCTCGTATCTCAAAAAATTTGTATGCCAAAGCACACGTATCTCGATGTATCACTGTGTGTGTGTGTGTGTGTGTGTGTGTGTGTGTGCGTGTGTAAATCTCCATAGTATTCAAATGAGTGTAAGGGAGAGGATACTTGAGTGTGTTTTCAACTCCAAAAGGGCTGGTTGTACACGGGGAGGTGCGTTAATGTAATTATTAGTAGTGTTTCTCAGAGATTTTTTTTTCTCATTTTCACCGGAAGCATATTCCCACATCTGGAAAGTTTTACGCCATGTTCTGCTTACGGAATAACATTTAACAGATATCGGTATGTTATGTAAAGCTGTTGGAGCACACGTGTAGTAATTATGATTTGAACTTTGTAAGTTGGAGTTAGAGCCCCGCCATGATACAGTGCCCCTGGAGCAGAGAGGGTTAAGGGCCTTGGTCAAGGGCCCAACAGTGGCAGCTAGGCAGTGAAGGGGCATCAACTCTTCAACAACCCAAAGCCGTAACCACTTAAGCCAACACTGCCCCAATGTTTGTGCAGGATACGATGTATCTGTGCTCAGAGCTCAGTAACTTCACTTCACCTAAAATACCCAGAAGGACAGCTTGTCTCATAGGTCCTTATATGGTGTGTCTTTTTATAAAATATCCTCAAATGTCCCGGACGACAACGCAGGGTCCACTGCATCATCACCCTAACCAGAAAATACATAATCGCTGTGTGACTGAATGCCAGAGCTCAGCACAGCTGCTTTTTATAACTGCATTTCATTTGTCACCTCATCTCTCGATCGTTCCAAACTGTTCTTCGTAGTCCATGTGATTGAACCGCGTGAAATTGTCCATACAGTTACATGGCTTAAAATGTATGTAGCAGAAGACTGGTGTAAATTAATGTGTGTGACCGCCTTCCTCCAGTGTTAATGACGCATGAAATCCGACATGCATTCATAACGGTCAGGGGTAACGGCTAGCTATACGGCTCGGCTGTTCACACAAGCCGATCACACAAGATGCATGTTGGGTGCATTTCACACTGGACTTCTTTACTATGATGTTTTCTTGGTGCTTCTGCAGAATTTTTCTGGGTTCAGACTCGCTTGATTCTATCAAACCCTGGAGCTTTTGTGCTCATCTTGTGTCATTACAAAAGTGTATAAAAAACACCCCATGACTCATCATATTTTATGTTGATGTTCTTGTTTTTAAATTCTTTTGGTGCTATTATGCACAGTAAGACATCTTATCTCTTCGATGTTCCACAATGTTTCTCTGCCTCTCTTGCTACACCCAGGCCATCCTTTAAAATATTTTGGTTTGCCGTAACAGTAAAAAAAAAAAAAAAAAGGGTCGGTTGGTAGGTCTATATTTTTTTCAAGTTTCAATGTAAAAAAAAAAAAAAAAAATTTTGGTGACGATGATTACATAGGTATGAATTTAAACAAATTAGCATATCGTGACGTCACTGACTGGGTCTTCAACCTGTGCCTTCGGGCGCATCATTGCAAACCTCATTTTGATGCAGGGTATATAAACCACAAACAAATTTGTTTGAATGGTGACCGCGAACATTTTGTTTACTGCAGCCGCAGCCATCATTACCAAGCGCGAACCGTTGACTTTGACAGTGAATGAGAGTATGAGACGAATCGAACGCACAGGCCATAGTGTGACATCCGTTAACCAATAGTGTAAACATAGATGACATCATGGGTTTTTATTTAAAAGAAAGAACCTAGCCTTCGTTTGTATGTAGGCCTAGGCAATTTATATATTTACAATACTTACTAAAATATAATTAATATTATTTTATTGCTTTTGTATTAGTTGTTCGAAGAGTAAAAAAAAATTGGTCGGTCTTAACGCAAATTTACAACCGGCAAGTCGGTCGGACTTAAAGCAAAAAAAATAATAATTGAGTCGGTCCTAAATTGACCGGGTCGGTTGGGTTACGGCAAACAAGAATATTTTTAAGGATGACCCATGTTCTGGAAACTTATGGTCACCATCAGCTGGTTATGTTACTTCTTGAACAAGTGTGGAGTTGAGCGAATACGAGTCGAGTTCACATTCACTGGAATTCGTGGCACAGTTCCAGGGCAAGCGAACCTGCACCACATCTGCAGAGAAGCAATGCTGCGCTTCGCACTCCTCGTGACAGCTTTCACATTACCAGTTTTTTTATGCAAACTGTGCTCTGTTTCAGACTAAACTTCCTCCAGTGAAAACTCACAGTGGTAGGTGTGAACAGGGCCGGTAAGAGGAACGACAGGAGAATCATCCAAACTGACATGAGCACCTCAACCTGGTAGTCAGTTTTATGTTTTACATTTAGGTTATTCCTACAACATTTGCACATTTTGGAGAGTTTAGATTTTAGATCTTCTCGCTTTTCACCGAAGCACTGATCATCTATTTGATTTGATCAATGCTTCGGTGCAACCAAAGAACTAAACAAAATGAGCCATCTGCTTACTTTAGCTCTGCAAGCTGAACAGCCTCTCTCTCTCTCTCTCTCTCTCTCTCTCTCTCTCTCTCTCTCTCAATTTCAATTTCAACAAGCTTTATTGACATGACCTTATACATGTACAGTATTGCCAAATCCTTACGGCAAAGAGAACAACTCTTACTGAGTTTCTCTCTCTTTCTCTCTCTCTCCCTCTCTCTCTGCCTCTCTCTCTCTCCCCCTCTCACTCTCCCTTTCTCTCTCTCTCTCTCTCTCTCTCTCTCTCTCTCTCTCTCTCTCTCTCTCTCTCTCTCTCCTTCCTTTATGCTTATGATCAGAATTTGTACCATTTTATATACACTATATAGTGTAGTAGCTCATATGTGGTAGTGGTGGAAAGTAACCGTGCTGGAGCTGAAATAATAACAATAATAATAATAATGTACACATGATCCTTTAAAAAGATGTTCAGCCAAATAGCTTTTTATAGAATGAACAAATTTTTGTCTTACCCGAGGCAACTCCTTATCTTATCTTGCTTTCACACTGGACTGGCGGTGGGGACGCTGGAAAACTAGTACTATAAATGTAAAAACTCCTTCTGATCTTCTCTACAATAACGCTAAAAGGATAATAAGCCTCTTGCTCCCGCGTTATAGCCGACAGCTAAATTAAACCTGACGCGTTTTGAGAGTATCAGGACTACCTTGAGTTGTTTCTGTTAGAAACACAGAGCTGTCTGCTGTCCATCAGTCTGTCATCTACAGTATGTGTGTATGTATATATTTATTTATTTATGTATTTATTTATTGACTATCATTGGCGAAGGCTTATTTTTAGAAACTATTTGTAATCATTTTTCCTTGGGACTTTAAGATTCTCACCAATAGTGCTGGCATCAGCTTAATTAATCTAGCCCCAACGCCTCCCAAGAAGCAATGTCGTGTGCAAAACAACTAGAGCCATATGTGAGAAGGGTTGATGGTCAATGGTCCCGGATGTGTTTAGTCTGTATTTCTTTCAGCAACTTCTCTCGCTGTGCTGTGATGACATTTTATTGTGCGTCTCCAAACCTGGGTTAGCATTCACACCCCAGATAAACTAACAAACAGCATATAACATATGTACAGTGTTGACAATGCTATGGAAGCATACCATGCCTTCACATACCAGATTATACTTGTTACTTACACCCTGAAATGACCCACCAGTGATGTAGGCTATTTGCGTTCAGAACTGCTTGGCTGTGATGTCACTGTCCTTTATATTATTCTGCCTCAATCCTAAAGCCTGCATCCTATTTATCATAAATATCTCAACTCTCTGATTCTCAGCTGTGATCTCTTCCACACTCTAGGGTGTGAGCTGCGCTGCTAAAAGTGGGATGGCCCATAATTGGCTGTGAGATGAAAGTGATTAGTTACGAGACCCTGCAGTTGGTCCACATTTAGCAGAGATACCCAGCGCTCTGAAAAATGGCTTCATTTTAGCATTTATTTTTTGTCGTATTAATATTCATTAAGTAATGTCTGTAATACTGAATCTTTGAGGTGTTTGAGACTATCTAGTGCTGTATATATGCACACTTCAGCCATAACATTCAAACCACCTGCCTAATATTGTGTAGAATTACATCTGACGGTGAGGTGAATAACATGATTATCTTATTACATCACTTGGCAGGGGTAACTTGGTTGGGATATATTAGGCAGCAAGTGAACTGTCAGGTCAGTTATCATGGGCAGAATTTCGCTAGCTAGACATGGCTAGAAGTTGGTTCTGCTGGGAAACTCTGGTCCTGATATTCGTGTTGATGTTTACTTAAACAAATACCACCTAAACATTGTCATCATGGTTGTGTGTGTGTGTGTATGTGTGTATATATATATATATATATATATATATATATATATATATATATATATATATATATATATATATATATATATATATACATGTATATAAAATCTGGCAGGGTTTGGAACATGCAATGTCAAAAAGCATAAGGTCAGCTTCATAATTATTGGCACCTTTTGTGTGATTGGTGAAAAGGTGCCTATGGTTGAACAGTATTTATTTTTGTTTCTGCCTTGCGTGTGAAGAAATGAGTCTGCGATTTTTTAAAAAATAAACAATGTTGTGCTAAAACTGTTCTGCCTGCACTATATCACTTGAAACTCTTTTGTGTCTCAGTGGTGTGGAGTGAGTGAGTCTGTTAGGGACAGTTGTTAGTCTACATTGGTGAACCACCAGGAAAAAAAAAAAGGGTTTGAAGTAGTTTGTGTTTAAAGGCGTTCAGTGGTAATGAAAAAAACGTTTTATAAATGGGTTATATAATATTTATTTATTTAGTTCATACTATATGGTTTTATCTTTCTGTGTCTGTCTATTTGTAATCTGTTTGAAAATAGACCATGTGTGCACATTAGGGATTTTTAAGCATCTGGGTTTTTAAATATTTTCTTTCCCTTCCTTGTTTCTCTGTTTGTCCCCAGCCTCTGTGCCAGCGTGTGAGCGTGTGTCTAAGAGGACAACACTCTGCAGCAGCACGGGCACCTGATCATGAGCGGCCATGGACCGGGCAGGACAGCCTGGCGCAGGACGATCCCGAGATGTGGGACCTGCTGCAGAAAGAGAAAGACAGACAGTGTCGTGGGCTGGAACTCATTGCTTCAGAGGTAAAGAAAAATCTAATACAGTAATACCTCGAGATACGAGTTTAATTTGTACCGTGACTTTGCTCGTATCTCAAATTGCTCATATCACAAAGCAATTTTCCCCATTTAAATGAATTGAAATCCTATTAATCCGTTCCAGTTTGCAAAACTCCAGTTGTTTTGTTTGTGTTTTGAATATGAAAAATGTACAGTACCTGTATTTATAAATGACAAATATTGTATAAAAACGTACAGTAATAAAAGAGAATGTTAAAAAAATAAACTGACTTTACGGAAGATGCGCACGGCGGTTGAGGGAGGAGTAAACAGGCGGAGGATTTAGGAGGAATTACACTTTCGCTTTCGTTCACTTACTCGCTACTGTACACTCTTAATGCTACTTTACACTTAAATGGAACTTAACTAAACTTCACTAAAATTAATGAACTTAAATCAAGCATCACGTTAGTTCTGGCAGGCCACGGCGTCAAGCGTGCATCAGCTGTTAATCAGCTGTCCACGACGCGCACCAATCCGGTTACAACATCCATATTACCCGACAATTTAAATTCCCATTCATAGAGCCGCTTTCTTGCGCTTTGCTGCTGCTGCGATTTAAACTCCCTCCTCCAACCCCGACTCCACCATGCCGGAACCCATGTTCGTTGTACCAGTTTACGTCATAAATCTCCACATATTTCTCTCTCTAATTATTTAATTATTTATTTATCCATTCATTCATTTATTACTTTCCAAAAAGGTGTATGCGAGCATATCTAATACTATGCATGATTAGTGGTTCTGTTATACGGGGGGTTTATTCTATTTTCGCTGCTCTTCGCGCTCTGACCATGCGCACGGACGTGCGCGTAGATTTTTGCCCAGAACAGAACCATACCGCCAACAATAACTGTATGCATATCATCTAATAAATTCTCTTTTGACAAAGTGGTCCTGACAGAACTGAAATTCTCTTAACTGAACTTAATTGCTACAATTTCTGTTTTCTTTGCCTTTTTTTGTTGCCTTTTTTGTCACTCTTTCCTCACTAACATCTGCCGGTCGTTTTAATAAAAACCTGTCCGGTCGGCATATCAGATGCGGTGTAGTCGCACAAGTTCAAATTTTTTAACGGACCCAACGCTTAAAACGGATCCGAAAATTACGGATCCGCAGATGATCGGCACCTCACGCAGCGCCTTTGCGACTCTCCATAGGAAATGAATGACTTCCTGTTTATCGGCCGTCGTTTGTCGTGTGCAGTGGAAAGGCGGCTTTAACCAAGTGAGACTCGGGAAGCTGAGGTGGGGGAAACAGACCACACGTGGTTGTTGGGGATCTTTGTTTCGGCGGGAGCGGCTCGGATGCTCGTATCTCAAAAATTTGCTCGTATCTCAAGCCAAAAATTTGGTCATATCACAGCTCGTATCTCAAAAAATTTGTATGTCAAAGCACTCGTATCTCGAGGTATCACTGTACAAGCTCATTGATTATTACTGGATGCCGTTTTACTTCCGTTGCAGTTTTTTTTTTTTTAATTAAGCCTAATAAAATATTTCTTAAGTGAGCCATAATCAAATGTTTTTAGTTATATTTATCCACTATTTTCATGACACAAGGTTTCGTTGGCACCTAAAAAAAAAATCAGTACATCAGATGACACAAGCTGGAAGTTTTTTCTCTGGACAAAAGAGACAATCTGGACATTTTTTCCTGCTCATTCTGACACTAACGGGTTCAATTCCACCACAAATGAGGTTTTGCCTACACAATCACACAGGTGACATTTTACACAAAACATGAATGACGACAATGAAAAGAAATGTGTGGATCTTCCAGATATCCTCATTAGTGAGTGTCAGTCTGAGAAGTGGTGCAAGGTCATTTACTTGGTGCCAGGAACCCAAAAACATCTCGAGAAACGTCGAGACAGTAATTCATCTTCACAGGAGCGGGCATTAAGCCAGCATCTCTCAAGCAGCAGCAGCAGCTAAGGTCATTGTATAAAAGTGGAACTTGTGGCATGATGGAAACCACTGTTTGATCAAGGATAACGTCACCAGTCATCTCACTCTGTGCCAAAATGGAGCTGAATTGGCCTTAAAGAGCAACTCTAGTGAATGTCAGAGAAACGTCACAAAAATATGACCTGAAGCCGTGTTGTAGGAATGACCCACGATCAACCGTGCAGTTATACAAAAGTGTAAACGTGATGCATGCTGGGAGTGTGTGAAGTGTGTTCTTTTCTTATACATTATTTTCAGACTTACTGCATAGTCTGTCGTGTGTTTAGTAAAGAAAAACCACAGGAACTTTGCATCCTGTATATTTTTATTGAACTTCACAGTAGAGTTAATGTGATCATTCTCTCTCTCTCTCTCTCTCTCTCTCTCTCTCTCTCTCTCTCTCTCTCTCTCTCTCTCTCTCTCTCTCTCTGTGTGTGTCTCTCTCTGTCTAGCTATCATCTGTCTGTTTCTCTGTCTATCTGTTTGTCTCTCTCCCACTCTTTCATTTCTCTGAGCCGAAGTAAAATTTTCTGTCAATTCTGTGTCACGAAAAGTTGGAAGTTGCCTCAGTTTGTGATGCTCTCTGTAACCCAAACCTGCTGATGTACTCAACACTGGTGAGATCAGGCTTTAGGTTAAGGTGTGTAGGTTAAGGTCAGCTGGTGATGGAAGGTGGGGTTGTTTTGTTTTGTTTTGTAGGATTATTTCCTCTTACATAAAACTCATGTTATCTTCAGTTAAAAGGACCAGCTTATAATTGTTTCCTTAATGTGCTACCATATTTAAAACTTCTGATATGATATCAGAAGGACATGATACTTTATATACTTGCGTCATTTTCTTTAGAAAAACATGAAAAAGGACAAATAAATTATTTGGAATAAAACAAATGATAAAGCTGTATTATTATTATTATTATTATTATTATTATTAATATTATTATTTAAAGTGTTAAATAATCTTATCTTATTTACACTTCATGCAATTCCACACTAATTCCACACACATGCCTGCAGAAGCAGCCCCAGTCATGGGAAGTTGAGCTGTCTGTCTCAGCCACACATCGTCGGTATAACCTGTGAAGTTAAATAAGCAAAAAGGACCCAAGGGATAGATACATCGAGCACAGTTCAAACACCTAACCAGTGTGTAACAGAATCTCTAATTTCTACACATTTGTTTTGGTTGCTTTCTTATTACTATTCAATAAATATATTGTCAGAACGTTCTGTATTGCCCATTTCCAGCATGTACTGAAGCTCTAACACTTCTAGCTTTTAACAGCTAGCTTACATTTACATTTAAAGCATTTGGCAGACGCCCTTATCCAGAGTGACGTACATAAGTGATTAAATCTCTATCATCTCTAGCATTAATGCTGGCTCACTAGGTTACATACTTAAGATATCATGAGTTTAAAACATTGTTCAATGTTACAATGAAAAAGTGTCAAAGGTGGTGTTTTTGTTGTTTTGTTTTTTTATATAAATGCAAAAGATAGGGAAAGAAGTGCACCGCCGTTTGAAAATACACTTTGAATAACTCTAGGGGAAGTTCATTCCACCACCTTGGTGCCAGAACACATAAGAGTCTTGTAGTATACTTGCCTCTGACCCTGAGAGATGGTGGAACCAGTCGAGCAGTGCTTCTTTCCGTCACCTCGTATGTGAACACATGTCTAGCAAAAACAGAACCAAGACAGCCAGTTTGCGTCCAACAACATAGAAGCTGCTGTTCATTTTTTTTCATGTCACATACGCAGGGCTTATCATCACATCCTGGGAATAAATGCTCGTTTCCGCATATTGAGCTCTTGCGCTATGTAAAGCCGGGTAGAAAAATACCATAAAGTTTTTTTTGTTTTGTTTTGTTTTTGTGGGTGGTTCTCCCTCATCAACGATGATGTCAAGGTTCCCAGCGACCAGACAGTTTATAATCACGAGCATAAAAACAGAAAAATGTTGCCAGAGTAGATTTTTAAGGCTGTCAAGATTTTTATTCACCTCGGCGGGGAAGTGAATAAAAAGCGGAACATTTCAGAACACTTTACTTCCCTTTATAGCTGCTTCAAAGCGAAGTGCCTCGTCACGTCTGTCAGGTAAGGCGACGGTCAGCTGGACATAAATCTGCTAAGTGGTATAAGACTTTCAGCATGATGATGGCGTTGGATTTGCTTGCAGCTGGTGCCGGAGCAGGTGGAGCCTTTTACCTCTGCTACAGTACATGTAAATATGTGCATCTATAGGGGGATCTATGCATATTTTTTACCTCGTTAATGAATTAACGTGATTTAACATTTTTACCTCGTTAATGAGTTAATGGACAGCGAAACACACACAGCATAAAAAAAGTTGTTCTATTCCTCTACTAAAAAACGGCCAGCTTAAGCGACTTGGCAAGAAAATCACAGTGATGGCAACAGAGTTACAGCATGTTAGACAGCTGAATGTTTTACTGAGAGCAATTCAGGCTTGTAATTAACTGATCATTTTTCTGTCATGACTCATGAAGCTTGTAACACTGAATTTGCTCATTCACTTTCGCTATCGCAGATGATTAGTTTAGAATTAGGATACATAAATATGAGAAGTCATAAAATGTTCAAAACGGAGCTAGACGTTAAACAGCAAAAGTATTGATGCCGTATAAGACTACATGCACATAACTGTGTGTACACATGGCCGCTGCGAGAAGCCTGTGGTCCTTTTGTACCGAGGCACATTTAGATTAGATTAGATTCAACTTTATTGTCATTAAACATGTACAAGTACAAGGCAACAAAATGCAGTTTAGGTCTAACCACAGTGCAGTAGCAGCAAGTGCAGGATATACAGTGTAGAGGCCTTCTCGGGTCTAAAAAAATGTACCCGACCCGAAGTGACCCGAATCACTTTTTACCCAAACCCGAAAAAATTAGACCCAAGTCCGACCTGACCCGTTGGCATTTTTTTAACCCGACTGGACCTGAATGTTGCATAACTCTACACTAAAGTAACCGCTACAGCGTTACAGCGTGGATTCAAAATTGATTGACAGGTCTGTTTCAACGAAAATTAGCTTACCGCCAGTCACACGTCGCCAGCCACATGTCGCAAGCGGTCTTGGCAAAAAGAGGAGAGGTTGGAAAAGGACTCGAGTCGATGCACACACGCGAGATACAGTAGTTCGGGTCTTCTCGGGTCCGTTTGGTAAAAACACATTCATTTTAAATTACTCAAGACCCGATGCCGCTATTATTATTCCCGACCCGTGTCCGAGGCACACGTGAAACTTTTAGACCCGAACCTGCTTGGGTCTCGGGTCAGACCTCGGGTTTTCGGATCTACGTGGACCCGTGAAGATCTCTAATACGGTGTTTACATTAAATAAGTTAAATAAAATATGATATAGAAGT
>NC_083463.1:18365639-18368139 GCF_030014155.1 Tachysurus vachellii | reverse complement strand
AATCTGATGTCCAGAAGCAGGAGAAGACTGATAACAGTGTTGGGAAAAAGTGTTGGGAATGGATGGATGGATGGATGGATGATGGAAAAGATCAGAATTGGATTTGGGAAAAAGTTTTTGTTTGTTTGTTTTTTCAATGTTGTATTTTTTTTATTTTTTTCATGTAGGATTTTTACCATATTAAATTCTGTAATATATATTATTTATTTACTGCAGTTTAGTTAGTTATGTTTTTAGCTAGTTTTTTTTTCCCTCTGTTTTTAAGAGTTTAAGTTGAATCTTTAAGCATAAAAGTTTTTTGTTTGATATTTATTTAGTTTCAATATAAACATTGCTATAAAAAAAAGAAAAATTAGCATTGTTCCATGTCTCGTCATTAAGATACTTCAAGGAAACCTCACAGCTTTGGGACTGTTCTGCATGTGCACTTGTGAAAATGAGGAAAAAGGTTACTTGTCTATCTTCAACACATTATCAACCACAGGACGCCTGTAGTGTTAGAGAAAAACTCCTACTTTTTTCTTTTTGTCGTCATCGTAGCAAATCTCTGTTGCTTACATTTACGTTACATTACATTTACACCTTTATCCAGGGTGACTTACATTTTATTTCTATTTATTCAACTAAGAAATTGAGGGTTAAGGGCCTTGCTCACGGGCCAAGCAGTGGCAGCTTGTTGGACTTGGGTTTCGAACTCATGACCTTCTGATCAGTAGTCCAACACCTTAAACACTAGGCTACCACATCCCTTTGCTTGAGCTTCCTCTCCTTATGCTCAGTACTATGTAAATGTGTGTGCATGGCTACTTTGGATGGTCTGTACATTCACTGTGAGGCATATATATCATCACAACCTCCTTGTCTATACACTGCAGGTGAGCGAGCACACGTTCATGCTCACGTCCGAGGCTTTGTTTATACATCTTGCAGAACTTGCTTGTGTGTTAAAGGCTACTGCATTTGACAATGTAATTGTCTTTAATTACAGCTAATAAAATAAAAATAACCCGAAACTGGAGTCACTTTCACCCACCAAATCCTGTCCTGTATCCTCATAAATATTCATGATATATTCACTCATAAAAATGTGATTTTGTGTGTTTTATAATGCTTGCACTTGTCTAAAGCATGGGCTGAACTGCATTTCCTCATTTGCATTGCAGAAAGCAATAAAATAAAAGGTTTTTTAAAAAAAAAAAGTACATAATGAGTGTCATGAATATGGGAATTAAATTCCTTCTTTTTCCCTTTTTTTTTTTTTCTTTTTTTTTTTTTTTTAACACTTTCTTTGTTTCTAGCCTAAAACAGGTCTGATAGACTATGACCAGATGGAGCTGACTGCGAAGCTGTTTCGGCCGAGGCTGATCATCGCCGGCACCAGTGCTTATGCCCGCCTCATCGACTACGCTCGCATCAAGAAGGTGCCACATACCTCTCTATCACAGTTTACACTCTTTATCATTATAACCCTCTCCATCTGCCCCTTTATTTGCGTTCGTTCTTCTCCCCACTCTCAGTTTCTCTCACTGTATTTCTTTCTCTTTCACACGAACACACATTTGTTAAATTGCTTATTCCTGGCACTCCTGGAATTTTTTCACACTTCTCACATATTGTTTGTCACACAGATGCTCTCTGCTGTGTTCACTCTCTCTCTTTCTCTCGCTCTCTCTCTCTTTTGCTTTCCCTCACACACACACACACACACACACACACACACACACACACACACACACACACACACGCCCCTTGCTTCTCTCGCCATCTCTCACGCACCCTTAATTCTGCTTTCTCATTCTGTCTCACTCACACACACACACAGACGTGCTGTTGCTGTTATCCCGTCTTCATGAGGAGGATGTTTTTAGCGCCGCACCATGTGTTGTCTTTTCTCATTGGATCAGATCCATGAGACACCCACTCAGCTTCTCTGCCTCTCTCATGTACTCTTACATTTCTGGATCTCGTCGACGCAGCATCAGTATTACTCTGATGTCACAAGGCCAAGCCCTAAGACAAGAGTTCACCTAAGAGTCCGGGTTTTAACTGCGTAGTATTTCATAATGAATGGAATAAGCACAGTTTGAGAGAAGCAGAGAACTATGAGCGTTCCACTTCCCAGAATGCATTTATGTCAGTGAAACAGTTTAAAACAGCAAGAGTATATCTCCTTTAGACATTTATACACAAGACATTTCTGTACATCTGTCGTGTACAGTATGCTTTGCATTTCTGATCAGATTAAGTCTTGACACGTCATCATACCGTAGCCCGGACACAAACACAACAGTTTAACAAATGGTTATTAATAAAGTACATGTTAGCATTAGCATTAGCGTTTGATTCATTTTCCAAACCAAGTCGACTGAGATCCCAGAGCACGGTAAATAGAAACAGAGTTGTTCTGGCTTTTTTTTTTTCTCCTCTAATGCTGCATGTCATATGATAAAGGCTGTGTTTTGCAAACAGCTGGTGTACCGAAAGAATGTGTTCATCAGTA